>NC_056743.1:323550685-323785685 GCF_019279795.1 Protopterus annectens
CTCAAGCTCTTTTTGCAAGTATCCCAGAAGCCCATACCTCTGCTGTATCAGCTCATGCCCTTTTACTCCTGACTTCTTCTCAGTATATCACGTTAGTTTTCCTCTCCTTACAGTGAATAAGATCCCTATCCTCTATTAATCTTACTTTTCTCTTTCCGGCTGGTTATTATATTATTTATCCTCATATGAATCCTTTCTTTTTTTAACAAGTTTTTCAGAAAAAAACATTGCATATTTCACTGCATAATATAGATTTCCTCTCCACATGTTTAATGCCCACAGTGCATACCTTTCAAAGCGATCATCATTTTCTGTTACAGGTGTCATGATTGTTTTCCATTTTATATTATACTTCCAGGAAAGAACATAGAATACCTTCACCTGCACTGCCTCATAATATAATTCTGAGTCAGGGGTTGTTCACCATTCTGCATTTCTTAGACAATAATATCTTATTACAAGGCACTCTAGACTTACATTTGCTTCATAGGTTTATAGGTAAGTAAGAGGCTAGCTGCCCTTGCAGGCCATTTTAAGCCAATTTCCCTTTTGGTTAGTTTATATATATATATATATATATATATATATATATATATGTGTATATATATATATATATATATATATATATATATATATATATATATATAGTTTCACTTCAGAATCTTGAACTTCATAATCCGGAACTCATAATCCTGAAAATTCAAAATCCTGAAAACTCAAAATCCTGAATCAGAAAATAGCAAAAATATACAGGGCACAAAGAATGACAATATTTCAGTACAAGGACAAAGAGAAACACATACAACAGAAAGGCTAACACTTTTCACCAAGTATGGGCAGGAAGGCAAGCCCCCCTGCACCCCCCACACCCCCTGCTAATTAAATATATAAACTCCAAGATTGCACTCCACAGAAAAAAATGGCAAAACACACCATCACATGTGTTCGTGACTGCCTGTTGTAACCTTAGTAACATTCCCTTTTAACTTGCGATATTACAACATAACTCATGATAGTGTAGTGAAGTGCAATCCTGGAGTTGATATATTTAAGTATCCGGGGGTGTGGGGGTGCACACTTATATTTGGTGGAATGTAATCTGGTTTATGTTTTCTATAGTCAGTATATGTATCCTGCGTGTTTTCAGTCTTTTGGGATTCAGGATTTTGGGCTTCCAGATTATGAAGTTTTATAAAATTCAGGATTGTGATATTTCAGGATTCTGAAGTGAAACTATATATATATATATATATATATATATATATATATATATATTCCGTATCATATTTTTAACTGACTACAAAAAATTTCCTAGTAACTCTGTTGGAAATTATCGAACTGCATATGGTAACTGACGTAACATAAAAATACACTGACTGAACTATGATTCCTTTGCAAACTTGTCATCTTCTACCTTCAGATATCATTCTACACCCCTATTTATCAAGCTCTTAATACCCTATTTATGGGCTCCTCCAACATGTTCTGTAACCATACCCTAATACCTAATACAATCATCTTTCCATAAATTGTTATGTTTCCTCTGCAAACTCTCCAATAGAATATAATGAATTGCCACTGCTTGCATTTTAATTTTATTTACCTTATACCTTGATATTATAATACATTTATTCAGCATCAGGGAAAAAAACTACCAGTATCCTTCTCAGGATATGCCAGATCAGTCAGTGTATTAGCCAAAGTAGCATTGATCATTAAAATTGCTACAACCAGTGATTACAGTGTCTTACATACAGAGAGACACAAAGTCATAAAATACCAGGATTTGCAGGCTGAAATGAGGACAATGTGGAAGAAGGATACCCAGAATGTTGTTGTTGTGTCTTTTGGCTTATCCCGGTTAGTGGTCGCCACAGCGGAACTCCGATCCGCTAATGTTTGGTAGTGGATTTTTACGTGCCGAGTTACCAGCCCTGATGCACAACCTTCAACGAAGGCACGCTCATTCACGCATGCCTCCACACAGAAGACGCTCTAGCTGAGAATCAAACGGGACAGCGTCTTGCTGTGAGGCAACAACTCTACGGCAGCACCACTACCGTGGGTAGAAGGATACCCAGAATAATGATAATAATATTTTAAATATTTGCCCTACAGTTAATACCATTTGCCGTCAAGTACCCACACTAATGTAGCCAAAGGCTCCTATTATAACACAAACAGCAGTGGCAACCACAGACTCTCTTACCTTGTTTTTTTTTACATATTTTTAAAGGAATCGACTTATCAGCATATATTTTAACTGTAGCTTTCAGCTTATCACATGCTGCCTTCAAAACATTCACTAAATCTTCAATAAATCCAAAGGCCAATATCATTTGCATTTAGTAATGCCACTTGACCATGTTTAAGTCTTTCTCTGCATCAAGCCTCACTGTCATTAAAAGTTTTTACTTGCTGCTCCTTCAACAGCGAAAGCATCTTCAAAATATACTCAGAGGTCTGCCTACATGCAATGATCCCACACTGCTCAGTATCTACCAGATTTGTAACTAATCTTTGCCAATATTGCATAAAGAGCTTGCAGTCCTAATTCAAAACATATCAGATCTGACTGACAAAGGAAAGCTCTCTCCTTTCCCTTTGTTTTTGAAATTCTCACAAGCACATCTTCCTTCTGGTGTCTGCTTAGTCTCCAATACCAACCTAAATAAGAACTGCTAACTCTTCTGCTGACTGCACTCAACTGTTAAAACTTTATTTCCTGGAGATTCCCCCCCAAGCCTGTCCCTAAGCATATCAATGAATTTTTCCAATTTAGTTAATTTAACTGTATGATTGTATATGCTGCTCCTGTTGTAAGGCTTAGTAACTCTAAATGTTCTAAAAAACATTATTTTAAGTTCATTTCCACCCTGTATATATTTAAATATTAGCCCTCCTGGGACTCCACCAAAAAAATGGGACTTCCCAGCTGGACTATCCTGGGCAGTAAATGTAAATAAAAATCTGTTCACCATTTAGTTCCCTGTTAGGAATGACAGAGTGCTTGAGGGTCCTCCACTTGTTACACTGTAAGATTCCTCCACCAGGAAAGGCTGTACAGTTTTATGAGGTACAGAAGCAGATCTAAGAGAGATCGTTACAACAGAGTAGATATCATCCTACTTTGCTGTGTTTGCTTTCTCTTTGACCTACTCCAAATCACAAATATAGTTCTTTCTCAGTGTTTACATTTGTTAGGCGTGGTTATAATACGGTTATAGTTCCTTGGAGGAAGAACAGCTTGTGTTGATGCAGGATATACAGAGAAACCATATGACAAACAATGCCAAGATGGAGTGAGGTAAACATTACATCATGCTAGATGACTCGTGTGTTGTTGAAAAAAAAAAGCATACTAGTGACTGAGTGAAGAAATTGAGTGGAAGGTTCCTTTTGAAGTAATCGTGCTAGAAAAGGCAGCTGCAATATAGATCAAACTATAGTTTTAGTTGTTAAAAAGTTAAGTGAAAAAGAGCACATAAAACCCTCTCAGTATCAGGAAGATGGCTGGATCACATCCATGCATGCAGAAATGACCACAATTAAGGTGCTAGTGCATGGTCATGTGCAACACAGAAGCTGGGGAAAAGGCTCTAGAGTATTAAAAATACAGTGTTACTCTGTGTGCAACACCATAAGGCACAGTACACTGATCAACTCAGGGGCCTGTAACAGATACACATGACTAGTGCTGAATCGGTCAGTTAATGGAAGAGGTTTCCTTTAAAGTCATTTATAACTTAAATCTCACATAAATGTTATGACATTCAGAATGTACAACCTGTAGTTTGGTTTGCTTAGCATTTTTATCAGCAGATAATAAGCATAGCATGCCATGTCTATTGTGAGAGTTTCACCTTTACATAAACAAATACAGTAAGGCCTTACACTGACATGGCATGTTATAAGTAAGATGGCATCACTGTTACATTTTGCCAACTTTTTACAGCATTTTTATGCAACTACCTGTGTAATTGTTTCAAATAATCTGAGTAGAGAGCCCCACAGTGATATAGCTACAAGAGTGTCTCTCAAAGTTTTACTGATACAGTACCTTACACACCAGTACTCTGCTAAAGTGTTTTATCACACTGAGATACTACATTGCGGCATCTGGTGAGTCGAGTGCCATGATGCATTTTGACAGACTTTACCAATAATTATTTGGGTTGTTTCAGTAAAACGCTTTGCAAACTTTTTTTGAAAACAAGGCCCAAATGAATTTGATGTTTTCACCGGTGACATCATGTCCGATATGGTTACATAAACTTTAATGGACTTAAGTCAGCACATGCACAGCAATAATCCATTAAATTGTATGGATGCATCCCACTTTTTTCCCAAGTTGATGTCACTGAGGTTAAAGTTCACCCTTACTCCTCAGTGGCATGAACACACGAAAAACAAGTTTTGAAGGACTTTTGCCTTTGTTTTTTTTTTCTTTTCATTGTAGATTAAAAAAAATGCCATTAGAATGAAGATCCTAATTGGTGCTTCCTGTGCCACATGTGGTGCAAAAGGTAAGTCACACAAGCATGACAAAACCCTTTAATGATAAGAGTTAAGTTTAGCGCCAGAACTACATGAAAGATTCATAAACAGTGTCTGCAGTTGTATAGGGGCTGTTACATGGTAACACTCACATAGCAGAGTGCTATGAAGTTCAATAAAGTGGGCAAACACCATGGAATATTAACATACAATAGCACATATCTGTTATGCAAGTAATTATCCCTTCATTCATCCATGGCTCTCAAACTTATGCATCATGTATAGAGTGCTTATTATGTTAATATACCAAAAGATGTCGCAAGTAAGCCTGGTCATAGAAAATGAAAATAGAAAAAAAAAACACAAAAGTGAGGAAAAAAACACTTTATTTAATATCCTCACTAAGTGCTTTCATCTCCGACTGAGACTACATCAGACTGAGTTAACAGTACAAAATGTTGCACTTCAATAGCATATCAAACAATCACATGGTACATCACATACTTAATGTTAACGCATCACCTGCTTCCTTTTTAAGTACATCTTTTAACATTTTCAAAATCATTCAAGCCAGGATGGATACAAGCATTCAGCTTGACCTGCCAGCTATACTCTCTCCAATCTAACACATTATCTGCATCAAACTTATTAGTTAGACACATAATTATTACAAAAATAAAATGCATTTGCCTTTATGGCTGGCTTGGACAAACTGACCTTTTACAATATTCTTCTTCTGTGCATGCTTAGATAACTCATTCTTAGCAATTAATATTTCAGTAGGTATGGAGTTCCCTTGAGGTCCTCCCAATATAAAATGCATCACATTTTGTACATAAAGCAACATAAACAACATATTTAGATTTGCAGTTAAAATCTCCAGGAGTAAAAATCTCTGTCTCTTAAGTCCTGTCAATACCAGTTTTGATATATTTGCAATAGTTGCAATCTAGACATTGGTACATGCTTTTAGATCTAAAGAATTGTATCTTAGAAAAATTACTCAACTTCTTCTGAAACATATCTTTTAAGTTTTCACACCCCTTTTCTCACAAAACAAGGCATCTCCCCCATATTAATTGGCATGTCAGGGAATCAACCAAAAATATTCCAGTTGTGTTTAATTATATATTTGACTGTATCTTCATCAAGTGAAGTTTTTACAACTAAAGCTAGCATATAATATTTCTGTTGGTTCATAAACCTCCTCACTGCCCTCTTTACTGTAAGGCTTATATTTACTTACTCTGTCTGCTTACTTCATCAAAAACCTCTTCAACTAAAATTATATCTTCAATATGCCATCATCATCCACCAAACAAGTGGCTCGTACAAATTGCTATTTTACAAAATTCTTCTTCACATAACTTGAGTGCGTACTGTTAAAACGTAAGTATGAATTACTCTGCACAGTCTTTATAAAAATCCTAAATTTATAAAAAACTCTGATTTGTAAACTAGGTCCAAAAAATTATTTTGTTTCAAAGTATAATCAGCTGTTAAAACAATCATTCACACTGTTCATATAATCAATAAAATAAATTAAAACACTGCAATCACCTCTCCATACCAGGAAGATATAATCAATAAACCATTTATAAAACACAATGTAACTGGCAGAATTACATTCAAATAATGCTTCTTTTTCCATCCAGACATAAAAAATATTAGTATAGCTGAGAGCCATAGCGGTCCCCATAGCTATACCATTAATTTGCTTTAAACAATAAGAGTCAAACAATATGAAATTGTAAGTTAAAATGGCACCCTATATTTCCACAAGGAAATGCAGTTGTTCTAAATTGTAAGATCAGCTCTTACAATTTCTAAGCCAACTTCATTAGGAATTTGAAATAAAGGCATTTGATTTCAACATTGAGCAGAAAATCATTCTCTATAACATTTAGACATTTTAAACTGTGTATAAAATCAAAAGAAGTATGTACATATGAAGAATAACAGCAAATCATCTGTTGCAGAAATTTATCAGCATAAACAGCCATAGCTTCAATGTTACTGTTATCACTAGCTTCTATGTTTTTTAAACGAGGGTTGGTCAAGCATTTATGAAGTTTAGGCAACCCAAGAATCTTGTTGACACTATACTTTTTGTTCAAAAAATACTCAGCCAACTCCTCAATCAATCCCTCTAAAAACATTATTAAATATAAAAATCTAATAATTTGTAACTTTGTACAATATCAAGCCGTTTCAGTTTCCATAAAACGTATCATTTAACAACTCGATACATTTTATTCCTGTCATTTAAAAACACAATACATTTTAGTCACATGTTCATCAGTATTTATTTTTATTTATTTATTTATTTTACATTTGTTGACCGGGATAGTCCGACTGGATGCATGTCCATTTTCAGCGGAGGACCGGGGAGAAAAGCTCCAAGGGTAAGCAGATACAGCATTACATATTACAAACAGACTATTTACAGAGATTACATAAGTAAGCAAATTAAACAAGTTCCACAGGTTACAGTTAATCCTGGGCACAAGTCAGGATTAAATTAAATTACACAGTAAACTGGTTAACAGATTTTTACACATTCTAGAGAGAGTTAGCCAGGCTTGATACATTGACATAGCCAGTTAAGTGACAAATGTTGTTTGAGTCTAGTTTTAAATTGACCTAAGGTGGAAAGTAAGGTAATATCAGCTGGAAGAGAGTTCCAGGATCTACTTACAGAGCTTGCAAAGAGAGAATCACCAGCTGTGTTATTAATTTTGCTAGTCTGAATTAGTAGTTTGTTAGAGGATCGAAGCGGTCTATGATTTTTCTAAGGGGTGATAATATTTTTAAGTGCAGGAGTATTGTCCCGATTATAGAGGATTTTATAGGCCATAATCAGTTGGTTATACTGGATTAGGCTGGGTAGTTCAAGCCACCCAAGCTGATTTAGATTGATGCAATGATGTGTCCTAAAAGGCAGCCCAGTGGCAAACCTGGCAATGTGGTTGTAGCAAATTGAGAGTTTGTTAAGGACAGTCTTGTTTAAATTCGAGAGTAGAGGGGATGCATACAGAAGGGTTGAAAGAAGGTGAGACCGAGCTATGGCAATTTTAGCTGGAGGGGTTAGGAAGGCTTTTATTCTGTAAAGTGACCCTAGTTTTTTATTGATGGTTTTGATAGTTTGGTTAACATGTAGGTCAAATTTTAAATTATTGTCTATGATGACACATAACAGTTTTGTAGATGGGTCAGGGGAGATTATTGTGCCATCATTTGATTTTATGGTAAAGGTGAAAGCAGTAGACCTACGCTAGTACTAACTTATAAGGGTGGGAGGATGGCCTAATGGTTAAGGTGCTTGCCTTACAAACACAAGGTACAAGGTTTGAATCTCACAGGGGATAATTGGCTAGGCTTAAAAAATGGCTCGCAAGGGCAGTTAGCCTAGTACTAATCTATGAATCTATGAACCTGTGAACCTATACAGCTGACTTTTGGGATGACAGTATAAAGTTCGTTAATGAAAATGGAGAACAGCAAGGGCCCTAGTATAGAGCCTTGTGGTACTCCCAAGGGTGTTAGGTAGAAGGTTAGAGAGTTTGTTCTGCCAGAGGACAGCCTGCTGTCGACCATTCAGGTAGGATTGAAACCACTGGAGGGCTCCAGTATCTAGACAGAATGTTTGCAGGGTGTGGATTAAAAGTTGGTGATCAACCATATCGAATGCCTTGGAAAGATCCAAAAGGAGGGCTGAGGATATATAATTATTGTTGCGATTATGGTTTATGGTGTTGGTAAAGGCTTGGAGGGCTGAAGTAGTGCTGTGATGAGGACGGAAGCCATGCTGCCATAAGGCAATTCTGGATTAGGTGGGGCATGAGTTGTCTATGAATACATTTTTCCATAATCTTTGCAAGTGGAGAGAGTATAGCTATTGGCCTATAATTGGAGAATTCAGAAGAGCTGCCTCCTTTGTGAAGTGGGATTACATAGGATATTTTCCAGATGGTGGGAAGTTTAGCTTCTACTATGGTTCGATTGATTAGTATTGAGACGGGGTAAGCAATAGCATCAGCTGATTTTTGTAGGTACTCGGCAGGGAGTTGATCAGCAAAAAGTGTAGTGAGTTTTAATTTTTTGATCAAGGTATGGATAAGTGAAGTGGCGACTGTTTGGAAGCCGAACGCGAGTAGGTTTCTAGGGGTGCTACTTTCAGGACCAGGGGAGCTAGGAGGTAGTTGGCTAGCTAGGGCTTGAATTGTCTCAGTAAAGAATTGGTTAAAACTATCAGAAACATCTTCAGGGGTTTTATCAATAGTAGCAGCAGGGATTGGGGTTGAAGTTTGTCCAGGATGTAGTAGATTATTTAAACCTGCCCAAAACTTCTGAGGGTTATTTTGATTTACTGTCTGTAAATTACAGTAGTATTGTTTTTTGTCTTATAAAATTGATTTTTTGGTTTCGTTCCTGGATTGCCTGTATTTAATGTGATCTTGAGGGTCTTTAGAAGAACGCCATAAAGCCCATGCTTTGTTTCTAAGGGTAATTTTGAGTTTAGACTCTATAGAAAGCCATGGCGCAGTTTTTGCCTTGGTTCTCTTTAAACGAACAGGTGCATGCAAATCAAGGATCTCAAGGAATTTGTTGTTAAAGTATGCTACTGCTTCCTCTAAGGGGAGGTGTTTTAGAATAGACCAATGACATGAGTTTAGTTCTTGCTGGAATTTGGCAGGGTCAAAGTTTTTATTGTTTCTAACCTTTCTGAGTAAGGGTTGTTGGGAATTAATGGTTTTGTGCTTAATTACATATGTGAGAAGGTGATCGCTTAGGCCATTAAGGAGGGTACCAGAGGTGTACAGTTGTGATACAGTCTATCACAACTAGTGCATTCTCTTTATCTGCTTTTAAAATTAAAATATCCATTTTTAATGCTTTCAGCATTTCTCTCTCTCTCTCTCTCTGCTTTAGAAATATTATAAAATGTCTAACCTGGTTTGGCTTGCAAAAGAGTTCTAACATCCTTTTCAGTGACTTTCAGAAAAACCTCAAGTTCTGGCTTTAAAGGTGGATTACACACAGTCTGTCTTTTAAGAACATATGCGGCTTTTTCAAAGTCATTAAACAAACATTTCCAGTTCAGCTTTCTGACATACTTATGTATACAGTTAATAGTCTCATCGACAGTTGCTCTAGTTGCAGGTACAAATGACCAGCACTAACCAAGAACTTTCATTTTGATGTTATTCAATTTGTGACTCAAGCAATTAAAAATTTTAAAAGCAACATCTTTCTTCTTTAGTTGCGCTTTTTCTTGTTCTAAGCCTTTTCTTCTGAAAATGCTGGTCCCTAGGTGGTTGTGCAACTACCTGAGCCCAAATCATGCTTCCTGTTTCAGAGTTACTTAAAAAGGAAGTAGCTGCATTAAGCATGTGATGTGTCATGTGACTGATGTGTGATTTAAGCGAAACTGTATTGATAACTCAGTCTGATGAAGTCTCAGAGACAAAACCACTTGCTGATGATATTAAATCAAGTGTTTTTTGTTTTTTTTTACGGTGCATTGGTTAGCGTTGTCGCCTCACAGCAAAAGGTTCTCCTGTTCGATTCTCAGCTGGAGTGCCTTCTGTGTGGAGTCTGCATGTCCTCCCCACAGTTGAGTGATGTCTAAAGACATGCAGTTAGGTGTGTACCTGAATGGGTGTGCCTTCTTTGAAGGTTGGGCTGGCAACTCAGCACCGTAAAAATCCACTGCCAATCATTACCGGACCGGAGTTCCGCTGTGGTGACCCCTAACCGGGAAATGACTTTTGACAGGACAGAAAAGAGCCATAAAGATGATAGAGTGGACTATTGAGGATAAGAAAGAAATTATGTATTGCTGTTATGCAAGAAGCCTAGAATTTCTGGAAATAAGATATTCAAAAAGATTAAGAGAGAAATTAGAGGAAAGAAAACACTTGCACAAGTGAAACTGTCAAAAGCTTCAAATGCAAATTTGTGTTCATTAATACAACAGATTCATGAAAAACATTATATAGACCAAGAAACCTTGGGCCATTTGGAAAAAGAAGCGACTGAGGAAGTGCGAAAATATAAAGAACAAAGCCTAGAGATTTTTGAAAGGTATAAAAAAGAAACATTGACACGAGAAAGGAAGAGAGATCTCATATGGTATGATATTTAAGCAAAGAAGAATGCCAAACTAATCAATAAAAAAGCAGCCTCAAAGATACTTGAAGATACATACAGGCAAAGGATCTCAGATATGGAAAATATCACAATATAAAACATAAGATCACAAAGGGGAACATAAAACAGAAGATTAGTAAAACAGAAGTTAAACAAATAGAAGTTGAAGTTATAGAATACCTGCATAGTGAAGGATTTAGTGTAGAAAGTTCAACACAGGTTATGTCATAGCACGATGGAACAATGAGTCCCCAAAGTAAGGAAAAGCAGGTAGAGCAGGAGACATCTGAAGAAGAAATTTGGACATGGGAAAGAAAAATATTTAATATGGTGCAATATTTATGCAAAGGAGAAAGCAAAATGAATCAGTACAAAAAAGCAGCACCCAAGATACTTGAAGTGAAATACAGGTAAAAGCATCCAGATATGGAAAATTTTCACAATACAAAAAATAAGAAAACAAAGGGGGAAAGTAGAGAAGATGATTAGTAATAAACAAGTTAAAGAAATAGAAACTGGAGTTATGAATTACCTGCAAAGTGAAAGATTTAATATAGAAAATCCAGCTCTGGTAACATTACAACGTGACAAACAATAAGTACCCAAATTAAGGAAAAACAGGTGGAACAGGATGCATCTCATCAGTTGCCATATGAAGATTGATAGGCCAGTACATTTCCATATGAAAGAGCAATGGATGACAGAGGATGCAGCTGAAAAGAATATGTCACAGGAAGATTTTCTGGAACTTTCTGTAGAATGCCCACAGGAAATGAAGAATAAGTACGGTGCCCTCAGTTTAGCAGAAACAGATCTAGAAGAGTTGCTTAATTTAATAGAGATGGGCAGACATATCAAGATTGATGAAAGAAATAGATTACAGAAAATCAATAAGACCCCAAATGTTAGAAGTGTGATAAAACAAATGAACACAGTAATTAAGACTATTAACAGAAATTCAAGTGGTATAACACATAAGTAAATAGGATATATTAATGTGCAGCTAAATTTTCCCTGGTGGTGCAGCGGTAGCGTTGTTGCCTCACAGCAAGAGGTTCTCCCGTTTGATTCTCGGCTGGATGTAGGGTGTGCCTTCTGTGTGGAGTCTGCATGTCCTCCCCATGATTGAGTGGGTGTTCAAAAGACATGCGTAAATGGGAGTGCCTTCGTTGAAGGTTGAACGTGGAGCTGGCACCTCGGCGTTCATGAAAATCTACTGCCAGTCATTAGCAGACCGGAGTTCCGCTGTGGCGACCCCTAACCGGGAAAAGCCGAAAGACAACAACAACAATGTGCAGCTAAATAAATAATAGATAAAGTCTTAACCACAAAAATACATGACAATAAGGGAAAGGAAGGAAAAAAATCAAGTGCTTTTATGGAAGTGTTGAACAGAGAAAACTATAATGCAATTAAAACACAAGTGTCACTGTTACAAGAGTTTAGAAGAGGGCACAGATCAACAAAATACATAGAAAGATAGATGTGATAAAAGCAACCTGCAGTAGTAAAACAGATCAGGATCTATTGTATACACTGCAAATAATAAACTCAAGATATCAGCCCAGGCAGAATAACTTAGAAGGTATGCAGTTAAATATAAAGAAAAAGCACAAAATAATTCATTCAAATAAGCAATTCATTGATGACCAAAGGTTTTATAGAGAATTGGGAAACAAAGCAAAAGAAATAGAAACACCACCAAAAAAAGAAGAAATAGTCACATTTTATGGAAATATTTACGAAGACCCTGTGGAACAGAAACAGTAAGAAGTTTAAATGTACATTATATGAAATGGGATGAAGTAACGGCCAGAGAAACTGAAAGAAAATTAAGAAAAGATCCCAACTGCAAAACCCCAGGCCCAAGTGCAGCATCTAAATTCTGGCTAAAAGTATTAACATCTTTCCATGAAGATTTAGCACTGAACTACTTATATGTGATCCCCAAACAGGCACCACCCTGGTTAACTACGGGAAAAACAATACTCCTCCTTAAGAGTGGATTTGCAATCTGTCAAAAAAACTATAGAGCAATAACTTGCCTTCTAATGATGTATAAACTATATACTGAAACTCATGCGGACAGAGTCTACACTTATACAGAAAAAAAAACTCAATCATGGCAACAGAACAAAAGGGTAATATGTTAATTTGTTGTTAAATAAAGTCATAATGGACAATTGTAAAAAGGGGAAGAACCTAAGTATGGCATGGATAGATTACAAAAAAGCATTTGACAGAATCCCACATTCATGGGTAAAGGTGTGCTTCATATGTATAAGATACACTCTACATTGATCAGTTACATTACAGTAACCGTGAAACAGTGGCAAACCACTTTACAGCTAATCCCTTGACCTGTTAAACTGTCTCCTTAACAGATTACGTCATGGCTACAATTTGACTCCCAGATAACAAAGTGTGAAGACTTCTCATCTTTTTGTGGATGATTTAAAACTGTATAGTTCATTGGATGAAAAGCTGAAAGCTCAAATGGAAGTGGTCAAAACATTCTCAGATGATATGAGTATCATTTGGTCTTGATAAATGTGCAAAAGCAACATTTAAAGAGGAAAGCTGTAACACCAAGAAAATATCAGTCAGGGACAGGAATGTGATATGAAAGAAACTTGAGAAAGAGGGAATGTTATAAATATTTGGGAAATGACGAAGGATCAACAATAAAACATGGACAAGTGCTAACACAATTAAGTAAAGAATATTTTAGAAGACTAAAAGTAATACTGAAAACAGCCCTGATATCTAGGAACAAAGTCCAAGCCATAAACCAACTTGCTCTTCCTGTTCTAGCTTACAATTTTAGAGTGATTGACTGGGACTTGGCCCCAAAAGGTGTTGGATAATTCGGACAGGAGAATAAGAAAAACGAGTCATGTTTATCAAGTGATATATAAAAATCAGTGAATACTAAAATTATATATTCCTTGTTCTGAAAGAGGTATGGGCCTCCACGAAACTGATTACATGTATAGATCTGCAATCGTAGGACTGTATACATATCTGCTGACTTCACCAGATCCAAACATAGTGAAAGTTTTGAAACATGAAGAGAACAAATCCAATGACTTTGTTGCTTAGTTTAACAGAAGCATATCGGTGTCAAGTGGGAATGGAAACCAAACCAAAAGTAGACAAAAATAAGACAACAAATGAATATGCCAAAAAACAAATGAAACGATATAAGGAGAAGGATCAGATGAGAAGGCAAGAAATTTGGAAAAGGCATAAATATTCTTGCAAGTATAGAAAACTCCTGGAACAACCTCATGTCGATCAGGGTCTGATGCAGGAATGGTTAAAGAGAAGTGAATTTAAACCAAAAGATAAAAGGTTAATATTAGCTACCCAGGATGGTGGTCTACGTACACATTGGTTTACAAAGTCCATTGAACATGTGGGATAAACAGACAAATACAAGTTGTGTGAAACAGAACTGAACACTGTCGCACATCTTGTTGCTGGGTGTGATACACTAATGGGAGAGGGCCTGTATACTGAAAGGCATAATAATGTGGCAAGACTGTTGCACTGGGAATTGTGCAAGCATTACAGTATTGAAGTAGCTGAGAAGCATTAGAAACATGAGCCATAAAATATTATAGAGAATACGTTTATATCACATGGGATTACCCATTACCAACAGTTCAAAAAATAGATGCGAGAAAACTAGATATAGTAGTCCATGAAAATCAGACAAAAGTAGCACTGATCTTTGAAATTGCTACACCCAGTGATTACAGTGTCTTACATACAGAGAGACACAAAGTCATAAAATACCGGGATTTGCAGGCTGAAACAAGGACAATGTGGAAGAAGGATACCCAGACAGTTCCAGCAGTAGTAAGAGCAATGGGTCTTATAAAAAAGAGAATACAGCCTTATTTAGATATGCTACTGATGCATATAACTCCATATGAATTGCAAAAGAAGTTGCTTTTGGGCACATTGCAGGTGCTGGTAAGAGCACTTTTGGCTAACATCAAAGTTTGAAACAATACTAATTTCACAAGCTTGATCATTCTTTGACTTAGGAAAGGGGTCCATTCCTGTCATGGTATTAGAAACCCAAAAGACTTGGAGAAATTGAACCAACAGGAAGTAGGGGTAAAGTGCATTAGGTATGGAGTTTGACCTTCTCTGAAGTTTTTTGGGAACTTTCATAGCATGGTGTGAAAGACATGAAGTAACATAAAAGGATGGAATGGCCTGATGGTAGCGATCTGGAATTCTGTTTTCACTACTTAGTAAGGAGGTCTGGAAAAGGGATACTGCAATTTGCTTATTTTTAGATGTGGGTTGATAGGGTTTAACTATGAATTCTTTGAATATGTTATGTAGAAAAGGATTGTTACAGGGGGAATCTGGTCCTGGACTTCTTGCACACAGTCTACCACTTTTACGATCTTCAAAAATAGTTTGGGCTGTGAGGCCATGTAGCTTTTCTTGGTACATAGCTAGATCAGCTCTGAGCCCTTTCTTATTTGCAGTGGTGATGGACAGGTTGACAGATGAGATCAGACAGGAGGCCCCGTGGACTATGATGTTTACAGATGACATTGTGATATGTAGTGAGAGTAGGGATCAGGTTGAGGAGACCCTGGAGAGGTGGAGACATGCTTTAGAGAGGAGAGGAATGAAGGTCAGCAGGGCTAAAAAAGAATATATGTGTGTAAATGTGAGGGAGGGTAGAGGAATGGTGAGGATGCAGGGAGTAGAGTTGGTAAAGGTGGATGAGTTTAAGTACTTGGGATCAACAGTTCAGAGTAATGGTGAGTGTGGAAGAGAGGTGAAGAAGAGAGTATAGGCAGGGTGGAATGGGTGGAGAATAGTGTCAGGAGTGATTTGTGACAGATGGGTACCAGTAAGAGTGAAAGAGAAGGTCTACAAGAGGGTAGTGAGACCAGCTATGTTATATGGGTTGGAGACGGTGGCATTGACAAAAAGGCAGGAGTCAGAGCTGGATGTGGCAGAGTTAAAGATGTTAAGATTTGCACTGGGTGTGACTACGATGGACAGGATTAGGAATCAGTATATTAGCGGGTCAGCTCAGGTTGGACAGTTTGGAGACAAAGCAAGAGAGGCGAGATTGCATTGGTTTGGACATGTGCTGAGGAGGGATGCTGGGTATATTGGAAAAAGGATGCTAAGGATGGAGCTTCCAGGTAAGAGGAAAAGAGGAAAACCTAAGATAAGGTTTATGGATGTGGTGAGAGAGGACATGCAGGCGGTTGGTGTGAAAGAGCATGATGCAGAGGACAGGAAGAAAGATCCGCTGTGGTGACCCCTAATGGGATCAGCTGAAAGAAGATGATGATGACAGCTTTTGCAGAGTTTGTATTTATCCTGCATAGCTACCAAAAGTGTAGATGGTGATCATAATCAGTTTTACTGCCTTTAGCTTTCCAGGTATCTCAGGGATTATCCGTATGTTTTATTTGCTGTTAGAGAACAGGGTTTAGCCACAAACAGGTTTTACCTTTCACTTGCCTTTTTCTAGCTGAAAAGAGGCTGTTTAAGACAGGTTCTGTAACTCTGTAGAATAGACAGTGTGGCTACTGCATTTGTATTTTGATAAACTTGAGACCAATTGATGGTGTCTAGTTCTAAAATTAGCTGAGTTTATTTGGATTCCAAAAAATTACCTAGCATCAATTATGGCAGGTTCAGCTTCAGAGAATTTATATGAGAAAATCAAACTACAGGGCAAAATGTTTTTATTAGCTAGGTCAAACAGAGAATTGTTTTGATTGAGTTGGTTCAATTGGTGGGGGGAATACCTACTAGTTGGGTTAGATTGTGTGTTGTACCTTGGTTTGATCTTAAATAAAGGATCCGCACAGCTTCCATGCACACAATGAACAGCACAGCAGAAAAAATAAAAAATGTGTAGTACAGAAAAGCATGCAGCCTGTTTATTGCTCCAGACCAGTCTAAGAAACAGATCAATTACACCTGAATGGCTTCATCGATGTAATCAGCTTGCTTTCCCGAGCTGAATTTTGTTATATATTTATTTAGATTTGGGCGATGCAGTGGTGCAGCATTTAGCTTTGCCACCTCACAGCAACAGATCCTCCAGTTCAGTTCTCGGCTGGGGTGCCTTCTTTGTGGAGTCTGCATCCTCCCTGCTTTCGCATAGGTTTCCTCCAGGTACTCCGGTTTCCTCCTACATTCCAAAGACATGTATCTGAAGCGTTTCTCCTCAGGACTCTGATGAAAATAGGCTCCGCCCTAGTTGGACTTTCCCAGTAAACAAATTTGAAATAATTAAATAAGTAAAAGATTAGCTAAGATCAGTAAGTGGCGGAATTCTGATCTGGCTGGGCTGCGGAAAGTCATTATGTCACTCATTATCATTTATTTTTGGCACAGGAGTGGATGATTTGACAGATTGATTCCTCAAATAGTTTCACAGATGATGGTGGCAGTGTGCTAGTCATTTTAATGAACGGTTTAGTGGGAACACTTGTAAAAAGCTGTAATATTGTTCTTGTTGGTGCATCATGGTCATCTGATACTCTGTTATTAGCAAGTATAACCTCTATGTTTAGCATGATTTTGATTAGTAGGTGTGCACTATCCCCAGATGTGAAATTGTTCGATCTCGCCATTTGTTCTTACGCACGGGGTTCGGAGCCGACCCTCGGCTCCGAGTCGGCCACATCGCAAGCTCTGCATCTAAGAGAAGCTCGAGGCACAGTCCCTATCCCATGATCCCCTGCTGCTATCCCTCAGATCTAGTTTGCCACTGCAACAGGTCGTGTCGAGAGAAAGCTCGGGCCAGTAAAACTTTTGTTATTACTTCTAAAAACATTAATATTGCCTTAATAGTTAGCTGTAAAAGTTTAGTAGAGATTAGATAGTGTGTGTGTGTGTGTGTGTGTGTGTGTTTATATATATATCTTCCTTGATATTTAGTCTTAGTTGTAGGAGCGACTGCTCTTAGGCTTTAGGCCATTTATTTCTGTCAGGGCTCTGGCAGAATTTTTTCTTAGATTTATATATATTTGCTATATATTATATATATATATTTACTCAGGGTGTTTGCTGTCTTGTATTTACTCCTACAGCTTAGTGTGTTTTGTGGTGCTGTTTTTTCTATAATAGATACATTTATACTTTCTTAGTGCTTAGCTTTAAACATGTCAGAGAAAGCCAAATCAGGTTTTAAGCGCTGTCAATGTGGTCAGAAAATGTCCATTATGGACAATCATACATCCTGCGTCTACTGTCTTGGCCCTCTCCATCTTCAGGAGGATTGTTCCATCTGTCACTCCTTTAGTGGAAAGGTCATGATGGAGAGGCACAGGAAGCTCATCGAGAGGGGCCTTCTAAAGCCCGAATTTCAAGAGACCTTAGATAAGGCGGACCAGGCATCGAAGTCTTCGAAGGTATCGGAGCCCAAGTCTTCGGCTCCGAGTACCTCAGCTAAGATTCGGTCACCAGCTCCACAGACCTTGGAACCGAGCATCAAACGGTTGTCTCGATTCGAGGCCCAGGTCTTGGAGCCAGTGTCAGAGGTACTTCCGTCTTCAATCCTTCGCTCGGTGACCTCTTTGGCCCCATCGACCCGTTCTTCCAGGGCGATGTCGGACACCGATGTGGATCGAGTGGTGCAGAAGCTTATGGAGAACACGGCTCTATCCAGACTTATTGTGGTTTCGTCCCAGTTGGTTTCGTAACTTGAAGCCCTCCCTGTCACATCTATAGATCCTCCTTCGAGACCCATCAAGTCATCAGAGCCAGGGGTCGAGGAGCTGATAATTGTGGATCCCCCGGAGCCAAAGCCATCCTCGGCACCACTAACCTCGACACCCTCGGAACTCGTCGAGGGGTCTCGGAGCCGACGTTCTCTCCTGGGTTCCGGGGTGGAGAGTCGAACTGAGCTTTCGGTACCGACTCTCCCCCTCGGGGCCTCGGCGCAGATTAGTTTGGCTCCGTCTTCTGGGTCGGAGCCCGTGGTTCCGGTGCCCGGGAAGCTACCATGTTCTTCAGATCTGGTGGAGTCCTCATCTCAGGGCTCTGGTGGCTTCGACGCCATGAGGAAGGTTTTGTCTGGTCAGGCACTCACATCATCAGATACCTCTTCTCCTTCCCCAAAGGGACCGAGTTCTGTTTCTGCACCTTCGATCCCCACCAAGCGTAGAGACCCAATACCTCAGCCAGCCCCAGAGGGTGTACCCTGTTCCTCGGAAGCTTCACCAGATGCCACCTCTGATGAAGTCCCGAGGAAGAAATAGTGCAAGAGGAGGCACATTGATTCACCACAGGAATCATTGACATCGGACACCGACCTGGATGAGTCAGAGGGGTCCCCACGGTCCTCCCCCGAGGATGTCTCATTTGCGGACATCCTAGAAATTCTAAAACAGAGGGGTGGCTGGCAGACACTTGCCCCCACTGAGGATGAGTCGGTGTTGCTGAAGGCCTTTGGGGCTCAACCTTCCTCTTCCTGGGTGACTCCGCCCTTCGACGAGTTAATGGATTTAATAGCTCGAAGGGCGTGGGAGGCTCCTGATACCATGGAACCAGTCCCTCGGAGACCAAATAAATATATTACTGCCCCCAAGATAAAGCTTACCTTACCAAGGGAGTCCCAGTCGATGCTATGGTGGTGGCGGCAGCTACCAAGAAGGAAATGTCCAAAGCATCTTCCTCTGTCCATCCTCCTAACAAGGATTTTAGGACTATGGACAGGTATGGGAAGCGCGTTTTTAGCTCAGCGACTTTTGCCATGCGATCGCTGAACTACCTTACGCATTTTACGCGCCTTCAGAGAGATCTCATTAAGGAGTTGGGAGATACTCTCCAGGGTAACACAGATGCTGCTGTCTCAGACAAGGTGACAGCACAGCTCAACACCCTTACTTCGATAGTTAACTCGTCCATGAGGCTCATTTCATATGCGGACGAGGGTTCGAGTAGGCCAGCAGCCTCAGCGATTGCTCTGCGGAGACAATCCTTGATGCGCATGTGCTCCTTTGCGGAAGCCTTTAAGTCTTCTTTTGCTAATGGCCCCTTTGATGGCACCTCCTTGTTTGGGCCCAAAGTGAAGGAGACACTCACTAGATGTGAGCAAGAAGGAAAGACCCTGTCTGCCGTAGGGGTCCGTTTTTCTGCCCCCTCTAGACCGTACCGCAAAGGGCAAAGAGGCGGAAAAATGTGGTTCCGGAAGACTCAGGGAGCTTTCCAGTCTGCACCTAGTGATACCCCCTCCAGAGGCTGAGGAGGGGGAAGAAATGGAAGATGCCGCCCAGGCGGCAGAGGGGGTCCGCAAAACCAGGGCGACAGGGATACCATCCCTGGGAAGCCTTTTCAGCACTCCTGAGTGGAGGCCCAGCTGTCCTGCTCTGGAGGCAGTTGGGGGTCGCTTGGCTTTATACCCGGAGGTCTGGCTAAATCTCACATCAGATTCCTGGGTAAAAAGCATAATAACCAGAGGATACAATATCCCCTTTCTGAACAATCCACCCACCCAAAAAAGATTCCCAGATGTTCCACCCACTCTGCGAGATCAGGCAGCCATAGAAATACAAAGGCTGTTAGAAAAAAAGTCATCCAGCCAGTCCCGGTGGACCAAATAGGATCCAGAACTTACTCAAGGTTCTTTTTAGTTCCAAAGAAAACAGGGGACTGGAGGCCAGTACTGGACCTCAGCAGACTCAAAACCTTCGTGAAGAAGGAAAAATTCTGGATGGTCACGCTGCAATCGATTCTTCCGTTTCTTCAAATGAATGATTGGATGTGCTCTATAGATCTCAAGGATGCGTACTACCACATAAAAATGGCCAGGCCATCCAGAGATCACCTGCGCTTCCAGCTGGGAGCCAGTCATTTTCAGTTTCGAGCTCTGCCCTTTGGCCTCACCTCAGCCCCCAGGGTGTTCACCAAGTGCATGGCAGTAGTGGCGTTTCACCTGAGACGAAGAGGATTCCGGGTGTTTCCATATCTGGACGACTGGCTCCTTACTACCACCACCAAGCATCACCTAGTACAAGCCAGGGACTATACAACCAATCTCTGTTCCAGCTTAGGAATAACAGTGAACTTCGAAAAATCTACCTTGTCACCCTCACAGCATATCTTATTCATAGGGGCAGAGTTAGATACCTCCGTAGCACTGATAAGACTTCCTCAGGCAAGAGTGTCAGTCCTGAGGGATCAGGTCTCTATTCTTCTTCAAAACAAAAAAGTTCCCGCATTACAGGTCTTGAAAGTATTGGGCATGATGGCAGCTACCCTTATTATGGTTCCCCTAGAGAGAATGCACATGAGAATCCTCCAGTGGCTCCTCTTTGCTCAGTGGTCGTTCCAATGGTTACCATTGTCACACAGAGTCTTGATCACGGAAACTTGCAAGCGGGACCTCCATTGGTGGATAAACAATCAGGAACTGACGATAGGGCGTCCGTTTGTGCTCCCTGCCCCCGTAGCCACAGTAACCACGGACGCTTCCCTGATAGGGTGGGGGGGGGGACTTTTTCAGGGGAGAACAGTCAAAGGAGAGTGGTCGAAAATAGAGTACAATCTGCACATCAATGTCCTGGAGCTGAGAGCAGTATTCCTGGCATTGCAACACTTTCACGACTCCTTACCTCTGGGAACAGTGGCAATTCAGATGGACAATATGTCAGTAGTCTGGTACATAAACAAACAGGGAGGAACCAGGTCTTACCCCTTATGCAGAGAGGCCCTGAGAATCTGGCAATGGGCTGTGTCCACCGGACACTTTCTAATAGCAATGCACATCCCGGGAACATCCAACGTCATAGCGGACAGGTTGAGCAGAGCCATCCTGTTGCCTCACGAGTGGTCCCTCAAGAATCAAGTTGCGGAGAAGATCTTCCGCAGATGGGGCCAGCCTTGCTGCGATCTTTTTGCTTCCCCCTTGAATGCCAAATGCAGAAGCTACTTCGCCCTACTTCCACCTCCGGGGGGTGCCCCCAGGGATGCACTGGTACACGATTAGCCCCCGGGTCTCCTATATACCTTCCCTCCTGTTCCATTGATTCCCAAATTTCTACAGAAAGCCAAAGGTCTGGGAAGGACGATCATCTTGGTAGCACCATTTTGGCCTCAACAGATCTGGTTTTCCTTTTCTTCAAGCTCACCAGATGGAGGAACCTTGGACTCTGGACCCAGTGCCAGACCTGCTGACCCACTCGTCAGGAGTTCCTCACCCATCTCTTCAGTCCCTCAAACTGACAGCTTGGCTGCTCCACTTCCCAACTTAGCCTGGTCGGACCTTTTATCCCCAGCAGTGCAACACATTTTAGTTTCTTCCCACAAAGCTTCCACAAGAAAACTGTATAGGAGCAAGTGGAAACGTTTTGCGTGTTGGGCCTCCAGACAAGGTATAGACCCTTTGGAGGCCCCTATTCACAAAATTTTAGAATTTCTCTCCACACTCTTTCATCAAGGGGCCTTGACGTCCACGATAAGAGTTCAACTAGCTGCCATATCAATTTTTCATGTGGGTGAAGGAGGAGCTACAGTTATGTCCCACAGACTTTGTAGAGCATTTATGAAGGGTACCTTTTATCTCAGGCCACCCATACGAAACCCGGTATTTCCCTGGAACTTGAATTTAATGCTGTCTCAACTCATGTTGGAACCCTTCGAGCCAGCTTCGACGTGTCCACTTAAGTATCTATCCTGGAAAACCCTGTTTCTGGTGGCAATCACTTCAGCTTGCAGAATCTCGGAGCTACAGGCATTGTCGATTAGACCCCCGTATATAGTCTTTCACCCAGACAGGGTCACCTTGCGTACTAATCCATCCTTTCTGCCGAAAGTATGTTCAGTGTTTCATATTAATCAATCCATTGAGCTTCCCACTTTTTCAGGAACCATTCTAATAAATTGGAATACATGTTGCCCAAACTGGACGTCCACAGACAGCTGAGATTTTATCTGGACAGAACCAAGGAATGTAGGAAATCAGATCAACTCTTTGTTTCCTATGCGGACAATAAGAAAGGACTGGCAGTAACAAAATGCATGCTATCTAAGTGGCTGTCAGACTGTATAAATTTTGTCTATTCATCCTCCAAGCAGTTTCTTCTGTTCAAACCTAAAGCTCATTCTACCAGGGCTGTTTCCACTTCTCTGGCCCACGACAATCGTTTGCCTTTGGATACAATATGTGCGGTGGCTACTTGGGCCAAGCCTCATACATTTATTACTCACTACAAAGTGGACAGGACCTCCAGGGACAGGGCTTCCTTTGGTTCCACGGTTCTCAGGAATGTTCTTCCATGAGCCACCCAGGGTTGCGGTGCTAGGGACGCTACCCGTGCGTAAGAACAAACGGCGAGATCGAACAATTTCACATAAAGAAGTTATGTTCTTACCATAACGTTCCATGTGAATTGCTCATCTCGCCTTTGTTCTTACATTCCCTCCCTCCATCCCCCTCCTCGTCCTGGAAGAATGAGTACGACTGGTGTCTGGTTACCTTCTTGGGGTTACCTGGCACTACCTGCTTCTTTTTAGGTGTGCTCATTACTGTATGCCTGTTTATATATAATTTGAGTATTACGATCTCTTGTGGATGGAAGCGTAGGCAAGGGGGTCAGTTATGTTCTTGAAGTCTGGTTTCTTAGCAAACTAGATCTGAGGGATAGCAGCAGGGGATCATGGGATAGGGACTGTGCCTCGAGCTTCTCTTAGATGCAGAGCTTGCGATGTGGCCGACTCGGAGCTGAGGGTCGGCTCCGAACCCCATGCGTAAGAACAAAGGCAAGATGAACAATTCACATGGAACGTTATGGTAAGAACATAACTTCTTTTTTTCTTACCTAGACACTTATCGTAAAACCTGCAAAAGTTTTAGTTACGGAAAAAAGATGGGCAAATTTTATCTTTCATACAGGTTTCAGTCTGTATTAACATCCTGGCCCTCTTCGGGAAAACTTACAACAGGGTAACAATCTTTATAACAGACATGGTAAAAAAAAATCCTGAAGCCACTTTCCAGTACTTCTAATATAAATAAAAATGAACATCAGTAGAGGCCAGCCTAGCTATGGAGCTAGTTATCACAGGATGAAAAACAATGGTTTCTGTCAGTGAACTAAGCCCTAGGCCAGTCAGAGGTGCTATGGTATTTATTAAACAGAACAAATCACTTGGAATAATACCTGCTACCGCAGGCAGCTCTAGTAAGGACAGAGCATCTTGTTGGGTGCTATTTCACCCACCACTGGGGAAGTATTTGCACCTCAACAGTGCCTTGATATACATTTTTCCCCCTTCCTCTGTCATAATGATTTCTCTCCCCATTAGAAACTTTTCCAAATTATATCCTTAAAAGCACCATTATTCTAGGTTATCTAAGTTTTAATGCAACAGGGTCCGACAGTAAACAATTAAATAGATTGCTACTAGCTTAGAACAATTAGTAAAACTATCCACTAGACCAAACCCACTAACCAACAATGATTTTATGCTATCTCTGCTAATCACAATCATCAAACACAGATGTACTAAAACTGAAGTCCTTCCATATTACTTCAGCAATCATTGCCCTGTCTTAGCAACATGGGCATTCAAAATACCAAATGTGCCATCACAGATTATAGTCAGCAGACCATTACCACCACAAAAACATAACAATCTTAATGAATGTCTTGGACAACATAGACTGGACTGCATTATGGACCCTACATGTGCTTTAGCACTCTTCTCTACTGTCCTAACAACTACACAAAACTCTGCCATCGTATTTATCTTTAGAAGGCTTAGAGGTCAAACTTGCTCCTAGCTAAATGAAGAAATTAAAAAAAATGATAAAATGAAGAGATAGTGCCTGAAAAGCCTGGAAACAAAACTGTATCGTCAACCAGCTACATCAGTCATACCTGGCACATATAAGAGCAACAAGAATTGCAAATAATTCTGTGAAAGTGTTATAACAAAGACAGAAATAAAATAGCTACCTGAAGCAACCCCAAGCTATACTGGAGAGAACTTAAAACATTTACAATAAATACCTTTACTCTCCCCCCAAGCACTAATACCACAATAAAGACAAAACACTTATTTTGGAAGGAGCTATAAATCTTTTCAGACCTCATTAATCCAAGCAATTATCTACACATTTCATATTCCCCCTTTCTTGCAAGATGCAAATACTACCTTCTCAATGTAACTATACCCTGTTGCAGAATACATACGCAACAATTTTCTACTTCTCTGAAATTTCTGAAAAGGTTACTAACAAACCACTAAAACAACCCAACTCTTGTTTTGCCAAATTTAGCCAATCCATACCATTTTCCTCAGAAATGTAGCCAACATAATTGCTAAACTACTAGCCTAAATTTATTTATTTATCCCCCACATCAGGAATTGTACCGCCAGCACTCTACAATTACTCCTTTCTCTAAAGTGGACATACCACACGAATTCAAAGACTACAGGCCCATCACAAATCTTTACCCTACTGCAAAAATATTTCAGAAACTACTGTACAACAAATGATTTAAACAGATTATTAGCTACATACCCATCTCAGGCCATCAGCATGGTTTCCATAACTCCTTAAGCTCAACAGCATTGCTTACTGTGATCGGCACCATTTAAAGTAATATAAATAATGGAGAGATTACAGCTGGAGTATTTGTTTATATGACTTAAGCAATCGACACAGACAGCAATTAGATACTACTCAATAAACTCAAGAGACTCAGCTTTGGAGGTAATGCTACTAACTGGTTTAAAAATTACCTACCCAGCAAGACCTTCCAAGTTTTTAATGGCAGATAGTGCAGCAGATTAAGGCCATACCTCTTAACTGCTATGATTTAGGCATAACGCTATGATTTTACCCTCAGATTTACCACTACTCTACCTAGATTTATTGATGTTCCTCATAATGTCAGACCTTGTTAAGGGGGCGTACCTTACTAAATCAATAAAAACTAAGCCTATATAAAGATTCTTTATCACTATCTATTTAGGGTCTAATATGTAAAGACCTTCTGTTGCAAAAAAATAAGAAAGTGCCTCTCCTTCTTATCCACTGCTACAAGTTTTCAATGGTGTGTTTAACAAAAATATATATTTTTTAAATATGACTTATTTGTAAGGTCATCCCTAGTTCATTTAACTGGCTGATTAGTAGTTGGTGTTAGACACCTTTAGAAGAAACCGTGGGAGTGGTTCAGGGGAGTATAAATATGTAGGATGGTAAGTAGCGAAATGAAGCACAATCTGTCATTATACCTCATGAAAATAGTGGCCATCTTCTTTGGGGTAGTGCAGTAAGGCCTTGAGTGTAATCCTGGTGTCCCAGGTTTGATTGGTAGCATATACACTTGCTAGAGCTGGCACGGAGGGGGGGTACCAAGGGGTGTCAGTGCTTTGCCTGCTTGCTTTTTGTGGGAACAGCGGTGTCATGCAGCCAAACTATGCTGGTATGAGGGCTTGGGATTTAATGCCACTTTAGGAGAAGGGTGGTTATATTCACAGAACAAGCCTTATTCTAAGCAGTGGCCTATGGATGAAAGCCAGCATGTAGGATGGTAGGGTCTCCAACATCACAGTGCAGGCTATACTTCTGTAAACAGCAGTGGCAGATCTGAGGCTTACTCCATCGTGTAGGAAACCAGCAGTCACCACTTCCTTAAGAAATGGTAGTGACCTCAGGCAGAGAAGTCATTTCTGATGTAACTCACAAGATTTTAGTAGCACTGTGGAGGACAGAGCTCAGGAGAGCCACACTGTTGGAGAAGCCAGATCACCGGCTGCAATATCTAAACTTTCAGAACTAAAAATCCCAAAAATATTCTACACACGTTTAAAATATTATTTGACTAGGAAAACAGTGCTGTCCAGAAAGTCAACAATACCATCATTAATATAATTCATACTAAGGGAGCTAATCCATGCCTGCTCAAGAAAAAATTAAAGGCAGCCTTCAGATCCATGCATATTACTAGCAGTTCTACATTGGTCCAACAGCAAATGATTATGAAACATTAAAATGCCTGCTTTGAATGATTTAGCTTTTTCTGTACAATAGTAATCCCTAGATCAGTTTTAATGGACTACAGCTAACAGTGACAGGTCCAAAACAGCCGTGATCCGTATACCCTGTATGATGTGTTATTTCAGCAAATAATACCAGTAAAATAATGTATTATGAATTAACGTGGTAGTATTTTAATATTTCCTTTTAGTTAAATATAACAAACACACACGAGGGAACATGCATCCTGTGGAGAGATGCTGAGCACTAATTGTCCAATTCTTTCAAAATGTTACTCTTTTTCCTCAGATTGGCCATCTAATGCCACTATCAACTAGCCAGCCAGCTATAGGCTGACAGCGCCCCACCCCCAAAATTGTTACTCATTAGTGGGATAATGCACAGCCAGCAGCAGATATGTTAATAAGAGATGAGTGAGATAAGTAACAGGATCCCAACATGGGATAATTATCAGCTGCAGTCTGTTGCTGTCTGTACATTTCTATAAGCAGGCCTAACAATAAATGTTGCTAAGAACAGATAACCCAGTTTAAATGCACAATATAGCAATAATTAAAAAAATCTGTATAAAATAGAGCACACCTCAGATCAGTATTTAAAATCTTTATTAAAGTCTTTTAGTAAAATGAAACAGATTCCAGCATAACATGCCTTTCTTTCATCATGTACTCAGCAAAGGGAAGAAATGCAGGACCCACATGGGAAATCTGTCCATGAACTTTATAACTGTGTTGCAAAAATGTCATAGTAGAGCGAAGACAGTGATTTCATGGAATAAGTGTGGAAAACACTGTTGCTGGTCAGGCTAATATGACTCAAGTCAGGGAACTTAGAGCCAACAGAGGCACACCCTTGTACAGAGTACAGAACAATCATTTCACATGCATGCACAGAACAAGCTCTAGCCACAGAGGGGCATGTCCACAGTCCCACTTTCTCAGGCAAACACTTCTCAAAAGCAATGCCAAATAATGACTCAGACTAAAGCTTGCAACAGAGTTGCTTGATGTAACTGACTGATTGATCTACAGTGGGTAGGAGGGATTGAGGGGTTTCCAGTGTTTAAATTGAAAGGTTCTTGCAAAAGACACCTGAAGAATGTAATGTTATATGTGGAGGAAAAAAAAACATTGTTTTGCAGTTTTGTAGCACATGGGTAACGTGTGGATGTGATGAGTAACTTGTTCTGCAAGTTTTAATAATAAAGTCAAGCTAGAACAGTAAAGAGTAAGTATCAGAGGCACTTACTAAAGTGCTAAAATGTGAAGTTGTTAACATTAGTCAGTCATGCATTGGCGCTGTTTTGAACACACAATCTCTTTGAAGATTCCTTAGAAGACCAGAGGTTCTGTGTTTGCGGTCATCTTTCTAAACACGGAACATCTCTGAGACTGCTTGCAAGAGCACAGTTTCTGATTAGATTGTCTTTTTCCCCTTTCTGAGTAGCTTTATGGCTGAGGTGATACAGTAGGAGAGGGAGTATGCACGACGTGAGTACTGTTATGAAAGCTTTATGGGGAGCTGGGTCATAAACCTTTTTAACTGAACTACAAACAAAGGTATAGTAGTGGGCAAGACAATGCTGTTACTGGTCAGACCAGTATGACTCATATAGATGTGATAGGGAAGTTGGAACCTAGGCAGTTTGACTTCAAAAAATGGTAGGAAAGACATATAAAGCATAATTGCACATAATTCTCTTTGTGAAACATAAAAAGGGCCTTTTGCTATAACATAAAATAGTTCCTCTTTCCCTTTCTGTTGTTGCCATATCTCTCAATCTCAATGCAAGAAATCTGGACAAAGCCTAAAATAATTGGGGGACAAAGGCCTAAAAATATGGACAGATTTTTAATATTACTCTTATAAACTTAGACAGTTGCTAGAATAACAGGTATTATGGTAGCATGCATTTTTCTGAAGGATATAAAGTCTGAAACTGAAATGTGTGTCATTATTTAGTGACTTCAGTCCTCAGCGATTTGCCAGAAAACCACAAATTTTGTGAGGAACAGACCAAAAATATGAGGCAAAAGTCAGGACATTCTTTAAAAATCTGGACAGTTGAGAGGTAAGAGATGAGAAGCCTGTTCCAAAGAAGGGATATTCTCTGAGACACATACCTGCCCCTACAACATGTAATATTTATGTCTCAAGCAAGGTTTAAATGCCTGGATCAGGTACATCTGATGCTATTTGTTTTGTGGATATGCAAGAAGTCCATCAGAGTGGAATTCTGAGATGTCTTGTATCTCAGGCATAGACTGCTTTTCAACAATTTGTAGGAGACAGAGTATAGTGATAGAGCATTGAGGTGATCTGCATAGGCCATGCTGTTAACGCCCTGTATTCTTTTTGTGTGGAACCTCTGTGGACATTCCAGTTGTTGCATGTGCCTCATTAGGGACATTAGGTATATACTGAATCAGGCATTTTACTCATTGATGGGTCAGATGAGGGCTGAATACAGTGGAACAATGACTTCCTTGGACCTAGGTGCCATACCCTTGCTTATACGCTGAGCAACATAGAATGATTTCCTTACTACCTCAGAACATGTTGGTCAAAGTTACTGTCTACATACATCCCCAAATCCCTGTCTACTGCGTCTACTATTAGGGGTGTGTTATCAGCGAGGTAGAGTCCTTTGGTAACGAACTGCTCAAAGGGTACTATTATGCATTTCCTGGCACTGAGTTTTTAAACATGTCTGTGATACCAGTTATTTGTCTGCATTAGCTGTTCTTGGAGGATATTAATGTCTTGGGGGATTCTGTGACTGTTCAGTCTGCGATTATCTGCAAACTTGGTCAGACAGAGGCCCTTGATATTGATCTTGACTTCCGAGAAGTAGATGCCAAAAAAAGGAGAGGACACAACACTAAGTCCTGAGAGACTCTGCTAGTGACTGGCATCAGTTGGTAATCCAGCATGTGACATGAGGGCTTATGCCTAATTTTGTGAACTTGTTTACAATGCTTGACTGGAGTATTGAATGAAATGCGTTGGTCAAGTCAAGGTAGATAGTATTCACCATTTTGCCTTCATCCATTGCCGTGGTCACTTTCTCAAAGGAGTCTACCAGATTGAATAGGAGTGATCTTCCCTTGACAAAACTGAACTGGGTTGGATCCAGTTTCTGGAGGTTTCCAATGTCATTATTAATCATTTCCAAGATAATTTTCCATGGCTTTGCATATGAGACTAGTCAGACTAATCAGTCAGTATTTTTCAGGGTCTGTGAAAGGTTCACCCTTATCTAGAGGAACAACTATTCCAGTCTCCATTCACATAGCATGAAGCCTGACTGGGAGGCTGTGGTTAAATAGTAACTCCAGTGGTCCTGATAGGTCATGTTTTAGGATATTTAGGAGGCATCCTGGGATATTATCAGGGCCCATTGATGCAGTGTTCTTGGCCTTGGAGAGTGCGTTTAGGACCTGTTCCATAGTGATGGTAAGGTGGATTATGTTTGATGAAATTTCTTGAGGGGTAACAGGGAGGAGTGGGAGGTAAAATTGCAGTTTAACTTGTTGACTAGTTTATTTGCTATATATTCTGGTTCCATGTTCTTGGCTTCATTCACAGTTGGCTCCATTCACAGTTACCTCTGCACATTGTTGTGCACAGCCTTTGACGTTAAGGACGTATCTAAAGAAAGCCTTGTGATTGTCCTTGTCCTTGGAGGCTATTTTTACCTCAGAATCGGCTTTGGTAGACCTGAATTGCCATCTAAGTTTGTTTAAATTGACAAGAGAGTTTTTGTCCTGCTGGAAATTATATTTCCTGACATTTGCTATGACATTCTTCCTTATTGTTGTACAGCCTACTGATGTTTGAATTCCACAATGGTGGCTTGTTTTTCTGAGTTTATTTCTGGTAGGCACCACTGCCTTTATGCATTTATTAAAATGTTTGTTTAGTGTATCTGTGAACGGTTCCACGTAGACAATTATGATCTCAGGTTTTCTGGTTGGCTTGAAATTTTGTCAGGTTGTCACTTAATAATATTTATTTATTTATTTTACATTTGTTTACCGGGATAGTCCGTCTGGGTGTGAGCCCATTTTCAGCGGAGGCCCAGGGAGAAAAGCTCCCATAAAACAAGAACAACATTGACAGGTACAGTGTCGGTTTTACATAGAATTTAACAGAAATATCTAGAGGCAGTAAAGACAGTACAATATACAAAGGAGAAAGTTATTAAAATATAGTAAAGTCATATATATATATATATATATATATATATATATATATATATATGTATATATATATATTTTTTTTTTTTTTTTTTTTTTTTTTTGAGGGCAGGGGTGCATCTTTAGTTGATCATTTGAGTATACTTTAATATGTGTACATATGCATACCCTTACAAAAAAAAAAAGAAATTATCAAATTATACTCTTATTGTAGGTAGCTGATAGGTGGTGTTAACAAGTGGGAGTGGAGTATACATGGAGACTATAAAATTTAGGAGATGAAATTTGATGTGGGCTTATGTGGTATTAGCCTGGCTTGGTGCAGGAGCAGAGCCAGTTGTCAGTGAGGTGGTCTTTGAGCAGAGTTTTGAATTGGTGTAGGTTGGTAGCATTTAGGATGTGTTGAGGGATTGAGTTCCAAAGTTTAGAAATGTGTTGGGAGTAGAGGGCGTCCCCGGCTTTGTTGTTGCTTTTAGATACTTGGAGGAGTGTTTTGTGCGAGGATCGGAGTTGCCGAGTGTTGGTATATGGTTGGAGTAATTGTTGTAGGGCTGGGGTTCTGTTTATGAATATGAATATGTTCATATGAATATTATATATATAAAAATATGAAGTTTGCCTTAGAATAGTTTCTAAATGGTTTAGCTGGGATCACTAGTTTTATTTTTATTTCAAAGGTGACAGTTTTTTGGTCCAAACTTACCAGAGAGGACATTATACTAGGAAGGTGCAGCATTCTCTTGTGTTAATGGGGTCTATTTCCAGTATGTTTGCTCTATTAGCGGGTGTGTGGACTATCTGGTCCAGGATGTTAGTGTTTACAAAATCCATGAATCTCTGGACCTGCAGGTTTTGGGTTATGCATGCTTCCCAGTTTATAGTGGGGTAGTTAAATTTGTCCATGAATATGGTATTAGGTTGAATGCTGAGTGTCCCCAGTAAGTTTTACTATGAGTTATGGGTTTCTTGGTTCATAGAGAGATGCCTATAACTAGCAAGGATATGGTATGTGACTTTGCCTGTGGTAATTTGGATGTGGAGAAGGTCAAGCTTGTCATCCTGTTTAGCCAGCCTTGAGTTGACTTTGTTATTGATGCGAATTGAGACATCTCCACCTTTAGTGCCTGCCTGTGCAGTAGCTGGCCTACATGTGTGGAAGGCATTGTAGCCTTGCACTGCTGGGGTACTTTCTTGCAGCTTTAAACCACGTCTTGGTAACTGCACAGATGTCTGCATTCTCCAGAGTGAGGAGAGCTTGGAGAGAGTGGAGCTTCTTATTTGGGGTCCTGGCATTGAGTAAAAACACCTTCAGATGAGAACATTGTTTCCACTGTGGATGCAGCCACCATAGCATAGTCTCAGAGAGGTAGCAGATATTGTAATTTGTCACAGGTGGTCCCTGAGATGTAGAGAACACTTTGGATCAGTCAGTAGATGTGCTGAACTACCATCCAGACACAGTCTGCAGCTACCCAGTTTATTATGGAGATGAATGTTGAGGTGCATGGCATTTGTGCGGATGTCACCCAACATTCCTAGCTTTTCCATGAGGACTTGGAGTCCACAGACTATGCAATGATTGTTCTGAAGAGAGCTATGGTGGCACACACTGCTTCCATATCCTCCTACATGTGAAGGATAGCCAGTGCAATCACCATTTTCCAAAATGGCAGTCTTGTCTGAAGTCGAAATAGGATACATACTTAGGGTGGCCAAGGTGGGAAAGGCTATTGTGAAGCACACAGTTCTCATCTATTTCAGGCAGTGTATGACAGTCTGTCACATCTCACAATGGGTGGTGGCAACACCCAGCCTGCATAGACTGGACACCTCAACAACAGACTGTATCCAGGTCAAGGTTCCACAGCCACACACAATTCCTGTTTCAGCAGGTCTCAAATCCTACTGCTCCAGGCAAATGTAGTTACCCCCACTCAAATTGCAGAAAGATGTCATCCTTGAAACAGTATACCCATCACCTCAAGACCACCATTTCTGGGGTGCCCCTAACATATCAAGGCAGCAGAAGCAGGCTACGAGTAGGCCAAATCCAGGCCCAATATTGTTGGGGATTTGTAAACACAAACTTTTGCCCTGGAATTTGTCCATCGTCTGTGGGTCCCATGCTGGTATCGTTAACCATTCTACAAGTAAGATGAGGCAGTCCTTGCATTTTATGGTCCTTGTAGGTATTCTTTTTTAAAAAAAATGCCATAATAATACCTACTTTGCAGTGCTCTGGAAATTTTAGTGAGTATAGGTGGTAACTAATAAGAGAGAGGTGAGATAAGTCATCTATTTTTCCATATCAAATGTTAACAAAAGACAGCTGAGTTGTTAATGTCACCCACACTGTTTGCTAAGACACTAGTTCTTAAAAAACTAGAATCACCCATCACAAGAAACTTTTCTATATCCCAGTGGTGGTGGAATATGCTGAGGATGTTGATTAGGAACATTTAGTCTGTTTCCTTAATGATGCATGATGTAAAAATAGAAAATGGTTGTACACGTGGTGGGTGGGGAGTTACAAAACAAAACATATGTTATGAATTTGAAAGTAAATAAAACTACAGATAGCGAAATGAGACCATGGAAAAATGAACTCCATCCAGAACGCTTAGCTTTTATGATAAATATCATTCATAAGAATAAATGATCAGGAACTTTTTTTCTTTTCAGACTTTTTACTTATTCCCACATTTTTTTTTTCTAATTTACAAGAAATTAGCATACTATTACCCTGACGTCCTGTATCCTATTACTTAGACAGCATTTACCCCATTGACTCACTTATGGACTGAAGTCAATACTTTTGTCATTCCTTTTATGTTTGGCAGTGTTGAATGCTTTAGAAATGTCAACCTAAGCAGCATGCACTGTCAGACCCACATCAAATACTGCTGTTAACTTTTCAAAGACAAGCACAAGATTGAAAAAGCACGATCTGCCCTTAAACACATGGTATTCCCTTGTCTAACATACGTATGTCCCATCTGTTATTTTGGGTAAGCCCCATTATGACTCGGACCATGATTTTACACAGAAGCTGATAGGTCTAAAACTGTTTATTGTCTTATGTGACTCCCCCTTTGTGAATTAGGACTACTGCATACTACTGGTTTAGTTCAAGAATATGTTCGCATGCTGATGCTAGCTAGCATTTTGTTCAACACATTTAGTTAGGTTTTCCATGATTTTGTATATGGAACCACCAAGCATGCTGTTTGGCTTATAGAAACAATGTTTAATTTTACTTGTGTCAGTTGTTATGTCTTTAGTTGTTTATGAGATGTCTCTGTTTCTGTCTGTACTACTCTAACATATGTTTGCTTATTGTCAAGTTTGCACAAAATCTTTCTGCAAGTCCATTTGTTTTGTCCTGCAGCTGGGTGAGTGCTTCATTGTTTATTTACAGCATGTTACATTTACAACCTTTTCTTTGCAGTTTAGTTTTCTAATGTAACCAAAGAATGCCTTATATGCACCAGAAAGAATAACCATCCAGAGGATAAGAAAAAAGTCCAAGACTGACTTTGCCGGTGGCCAATAGCGATTAAGCCTGCAGTGTGCACATGCAGACACATGCACAAACACACAGTATCTGTTTTCTAGCTAATTAACAGATGCATAAGAAGGAGGAAAGGTCATAGAGTATGGAAAGCCATTATCAACACCCACAGCCAGCAGAGTGGTGCAGTTAAGTACTGGTTTCTTCCCATTTCCCCAAAATATGTTGGGAGATTAGTTACTTTAAACTGTCCTAATATTGCTGTTAGCCTTGCCCTATTTACTTGTGTCATGGATGTAAACAGATTAATGCATTAAATCCATTTGTAAAAGTGGAGGCAAGGATAAAAATCACTAAGGAAAAACAGTCCACAAGTGACTATCAGCAAATCGTCAACACTGTTCACTTATAAGGTTAGAGTGTGAAGAAGACATTTCAGTTGCTAGCCTTTCCAAAAGTAACTGTGAAAGTGACAGAACATAACTGCAACACATTTTCTTAGTCTGTCAATCCATTACTGATGGAGTGACTCAGAGAAATTGTTTTTGGTATGCCTCTGCTATGATGAAGTCAACACTACCTATCTGAGTCAACACAGGCGAGCAAATGGAGCTCTGTCTTCTCAGAACCTTGAAACTTGATGCTATCAGTATTTGTCAGTGATATACAGCAAGAAGTATAGAATGCCCCAAATTATAAAATGTGTTAATCTGTGGTGCAGATATGAGGAGCAGATCATCCACCCAGTTAACAAATAAATTAAATGAATGAGTGAAAGTGATGCAGAAATGCTTCTGCCTTTTTTGGCTCTCTGGTGAATAGGTGGTACAAAATATGCATATCTGAATCCAGTAATATGTTGGAATAGTGAGACTACTGTCTGTTACTGTGGTACTTAATCTTTTTTTAAAAAGAGTATTTAGAAAATGATAGTTTGTATTTGCTAATTTAAATGTGGACATCATTCTGTCTACAATCACTTGTACAAGAGTTACCTGTGTTAATGTGGAGATTTTCTCCTTAGATCTCCTCTGTAAGCAGATCTTGCCTGGTCAGCACAAGTTAATTAATTAATTATTACTCATTAATTACTCAGGAAGGCTATTCCCAACCTTTATGATCATTTCTTTTATGTCTGATGTATGTATACTTTTGTGTCTGTGTATGTTTGATTGGTAAAAGGAATTATATAAAGAAACTATCTTAGTTGCATAAATTAGTCCTCATATATACATGTTCTCAGTCTGTAAAATCTCTTTATTAATTCACCCATAATAACTTTCCTGTTTTTCACTTTGACTCTTGTACAGTTTGTGAAATCAGGATTATTTTTATTATTTTTCTTCTAAAACAGTCTATTTCTGTATGAGCTGGAAAATGGCTTACAGCAGAGTACAGAATATAGCCATAGATGCACATACACACACACACTTCTATTGAATTCTGGTCACAGCCATTTTGTATCATCTAATTAGCCCATTCAGCTCAGCTCTCTACCTGTAGTCCCCGTGTAACCTAGAAGTGAGGTCACTCTCAGCAAGGAGAACAGAGACAACCTTAATTTCATGACACAGGTACAAGCACCAAAGGCATGAATGGCCAGTTTTGACCAATATACATATAATAAGAGTTTTTTTTTTTTTTTTTTTTTTTTTTTTACCAATTTAGCCAGCTTTCACATCCCAGGGTCATACCTGCATGTTAAGGTTAACAGTAGTTTTGCCTGCACATGTACCAACACATGCATGTTCTGTTTGACATGCTACAGGCCCTACACACATTTGAAAATAACGACCACAGTGCTCAGAACTAGTCTGTAGTCTCTGTCATGGGATATTTTTTAGAAGCAAAGAAGCCGTGTCACCCTCTGAGGAAGAAAGACAACCCTTGATCACTTGGCACATCATTTCACATCCAAGCTCTGGCTTACAGAATACTAAAGGTATTTGGGTCACTGGAAATGAAAGCAAGCAACCTGCAGCTCTGCTTACAGGCTAGCAGAGTGCCTTACGGACTTGACTCACAGCAGAGTGCGCCAACACATTTATGTAGAACCTTCTCCTTTATCATTTTAACTTCCTTTTCTTTTTTACCAACAATTATTATCTTCATCGAGAAGTCATCCTGCATTCAACATCTGTATTTATTTAACAGACACTAATAAAAAAGGTACAGACTTACCATTCCATTTCATTTTCATATATGTCTTGGGTTATATCCATGGTCAAGAAAACATAAACTGCCAAAGCTGAGAAAAAAAGATATAAATAATAAAACAACGGAGCCACGATCCACAGCTATCACAACTTTTACTGATGCTCCTAGTACCTCAGCTGCTTGCCTTCCAGGGAAAAACTACGTCTATCAGATAGCCTTATATATTAACCACAATTATTCACTCATTTTCCATATTGTTGCTGTTCCTGCCTCCTTTTTTGATAATTTTCCTGTCTGTACATTACTCTGATTTCTTTCAGTACAATGCACCTGATTCTAAGCCAGAAAAATACATCACAGTTTACATTAATTTTCATTGGACTGTACAATACTTTACTTACAGATGTATTTTTTTCTTTCTCTTTCTGCCCTCATGTATGGCAGCTATCAGTCCATCTTTGTTACTGTGTCATACATTATTTCCCCATCTTCAGGCTGGTTATACCCCATATTGCCTTTTGGGGAAATCCCTGGTATCCACCTCAGATTTATCAATTGACATCTCACTCTTAGCAAGTCAATGGCTAGTGCTGAGAGGTGAGCAGAGAAGAAGTGGTTATCCAAGCAACCCAAAGATGGTTGCTTTAGGATTTTTTTTCCCAACCTACAAGATGGGCCCTGTGGCTACCTGATACCTACTGGTTCCCACAGTGCCATACTAAAGCATACGCATGCTCTTGTGTGCTTGCAGATTGTGGTTGGTGTGCAAATTACACCCTGGTGGGTATGGGCCTCATGACTCCATTGCTGCTTACTGGATCTTCTCCCTCCTCTGCTAGAAGCACAGTCATGAGCCAGGTCAGGCTGCCCCCCCCCCCCAGGGTGGGTGAGCTGGTGTTCCCACTCATTCCTACTCTTCCCCCTTCAGCTCCTCCAGGGCCTGGATTACTAACCTATCCTGTTTTGTCTGGTTTATAGTTAGGCCCACAGAATTGATTACATACATGCGCTAAAACTCTTCCATAAGAAATGATCTTGAACTGAATCTTTTCTGACTCCATCAGCACAGAATTCTTATTTCTTTCCTAGTTACTATGAGCACTTTTATGTCATTTCTCCCATCCTTCCTGAAGAATCCCTGCTGATGTTTTGCTGCCATGTACTAATTTTCTGTTCATGTTTATCCAGCCCGTGCATGAGAACCACTTCCAGTAACATTTATCTTCCTGTAGTCTTAGATTTCAATGATCCTGTCCATCTGGACAGACAGTTTACATTTCATTCCACTCCGCAATATCTGGAAGCTTTCTACTGGTGTTGCATTTACTCGTTAACTCCAAGAAACATCTCACAAAATATTTCTTTTTGTGTTTGTACTTTTTTTTGGGGGGAGGGTAAACGGCTATTACGTTTTGGGTTTACTCCCCATGTATAATTTTCCATTTCTTTATAATTTTCAGTGCTTCTCAAGAGTGTATTTAAAGTGTTGAACAGTTCAGAAAAATATGTGTACCTTCCTGCACACTATTGCGGCATTTCTCTGTTTGCTTTGTGCGTCTTTCTTTAATGCATGATCAAATGTAGTACAGGAACATTTTCCATCTAAATTCCTTCCAGTTATTTGATGCTTTTTTATGGATAAAGCAATCCCAAAGGTTTAAGCTGTCACTTTAAACTGCAGTCTGATTCATACATCGGTGTCTGTAATTAAAACATTTGGTTTTACTTTCACCCATGTTTACTAACATCAAAGTCAGCTACTGAAAATCTCATATAGTGTTTCTAAAATCTGACCAAAACTTCTTTACTTGATTTACTAAATGAAAAGTTGTTAGTGGTGACAAACAACAGTTACTAGGCCATAGAAAGATTACATGACAGTACTTGGTGAACTCCACCTGAGTCAGGTGCAGTCACAGAAGCTAAAAACACCGTAGTTCAGCTATACTAAAACAACATGAGTCAGTGCTTACATGATACATTATGTTGCAAATCATGCAAAAGCTGATTTTTACAAGGACAATCAAAACAGCATGTTCAGTACAACTAAAGTAGTGCTAACACTGTAAGTCAGTAGTTAATATGATGTTTTATCCTGTATAATCTAATCATGCACTGTTTCTCTGAGGACGATAAACTTAGCATATAGAGTATGTGTTAGCATGTTCTGTTGAATTTAGCTAGATTTAACTCTTTTGGTATGGTAAATCCCAAACAATGCAGTAATTCTGTTTTTGTAAGCAATACCACCAATATTAGTATGCTATTTTTAGTTTTATTAGCAATTTGTTCGCTAATTCAAAACATGGTCCACCAGAATGATGTCTCCTAAACCTTGTATGGTCTCCCCTGTGATTTGACCTTTACAGATGTATACAACCCTTTGCATTTCCTTCCTTAAATGGTCTGCTCAGCACCCCAGGTGGAAATATGGAGCATACTTCTATCAGTTGTAGTTCCACATTATCCAAGGAGTGGCCACCACTTCCCAGGATACCCTTGGCGCATTCCTTTTCAAGGGAATGTTCTAACTAATGATTTTACTAGTTTTTACTTCGTGGAAGATTCTTACAAAATATAACTTTTACACATCAGTCTTGGTAATTTTCCAGCCTTATTTGTCAGCAGTCAGAGGTACTCCTTTTAAAAGATAACAGCTGTGTCATGCGCACATCAATTTGTCCTTTGACCCCACTAACACCATATAAAGCTGGCATTACACCCGCACTATCTTCAAGTCTTTGTTATCCACCTGTATTTCCTGCTCATAGGAAGTATATGTCAGTTATTAAACCTGAATTTAAGTCAATAAATGTTAATAGTGTTGATATTTACTTTTTATTGCAAGGAAAAGTTTGATAGCATATAGAAGGATTTTGTGATTAATTTATTTTGTAGAACTGCCCTTACCAGTCAGGTAATAAATGTATTATGGAGGGGAGGCAAACACTTGATAACACTTACAGAACAATGATGATCCAGAATGAAGAAGAGTGTAAGAAAACACCACTATCGTTGGTGGGTCTTGATGCTCCAAAACCATTCAGTAGAGGCAGATGGAATTCTATGAATAGGACAATGGCACTATTTGTATTCCATGATAGAATAATATGGTTAATTACAAGGATTTATAAAGGCCATTAGCCGAGAAATACGGGATTCACAAGTTCAAGGGTATGATTTTATGGTAATCATGAAAGTTAGCTTTATTTGCAGACTATATCATTTGTGCTTGATAAATCCAAAAAGGGATATCTCACTTCTGTGGAATATTTTGAAACAGTTCCAAGTCTTTGTCAGAATATAGCATATATGAAGATGAAATAATAGTTATAGCAGTAAACTATGTATCCACACATGAACTGGTCCAAGAATACCCATATTTATGGGGACTTGTTAAAATGAAGCATTTAGGTGCATGGATTAAAATAATTCTATTATGGCAGCTAAGAATATGTGGGAAGACACTAAACAAAAGATAATAACAAAAACTGAGAGGCTCCAAGCTCTTGATTCTGGATATATTTAGTAAGACACAAGCACTGAAAATATTTCTAGCCCCTTTTGTTTTATGTCCATGTCAGAAATATTTTTTATCAACTAGAAGATAAGTTGTAGACTGTAATTAATAAAGATTTGAAGGAATTTATTTGAAAGAGGAAGAAGGTAAGAGTTAAATGGGATAATATGATTCTCACCATAAAACAAGGTGATTTAGAGTTACCTACTTTGAATGGATATCTTAGAGATACGTAACGTAACTCAAAGGGGAAAGAGGTGATAATGATGAAACAGAGAGAGAGTTTGAGAAGTAAGGAGATGGCAGGATTTTGGATGCAGGTCCTTGAGAACGACAACAACCATACAGAATATTATAATCATAAAGTAGCAGAAAATATTCTAAGAACTAAGCCAACACAGGAATGGAGAAAGGAAATTCTGCCGATAGGGATGACTGCAAGTAGGAGTATAGAAAGTAAGCAAGAGGGGGCTGGAATTTACTGGAGAAAATTAGTAAAGGAACCCAAGTATTAGGAGCAAATAACTAAAGAGGGAAAGGTAAAACAGTGAGATTAAACCAAGCAGAAATCTGAACTGCAATTTAGAGACTACCTTCCCTACCATCTATTGATAACAGAATACAGGCAAAGAGAAAGGGATAGGCGATTATTAAATGAAAGACCAGCTCTGGTCAAGTCTAAAACAGAAGTTGCTGTTAAAAAAGGGATATATAAAATACTGTATGATAACTATAACAATCAATCAGAGGAGGTTAAAAAAGACTGGGAAGATAGAATGTAAAGGCAATATATAAAGCAATAATGGAAGGACATATGTTTGGCTCCCAAGTAAGCAACAAAATATAGTTAGGATGTATGCTTGGAAATGTTCACATAAGTATTTTTATACCCCAAATACTCCAGAGAATTTTTCTTTAGGTAGATACCAAATGATGTACAGTAGGTGTGATGGGAAAGAAAGAGGTAATTGTGAACATGTTTTGGGAATGTAATGAGTTGGCGGATTTTAAAAATAACCTATGGAATACTTTGTCAGAAATGTTGGAAGAGCAAGTGATTATAACTAAGAAAATGAGTCTTTTGACCTGGGACATAAGATCTGAATTGCCTAGACATAATATGGCTTTATTAAGTTTAATGGTATTGGCTATAAAAAAAAGGAATTGCTAAAAAGTGAAATTCAAAATGTAAACTAAATGTTACTAAAGTGCTGAATATTAAAAATGAGCTAAAATAACTGGAAATGGAATGTTTAGAGAAGGGAAGGAGCAAATAATATATGACTAAATGGAATATGTGGGAGCAATGCATGCAGAATAATTTTCAGGATGAGAGATGAAATTTAAGGGAAGGCAAGAATTGAGCAATTTATGTAATGTGGAGTGAATGAAAACTGTTAAAATGTATACTGCATGAAAATAAAGGAAATGTATGGTTTGTTTTCTTTTACTGCGTTTGCAACTATGTTACTTTAAAAATGTCATTTTTAATAAAGATGTTAGAAAAATTACTTAATAAATGTACTACTGATAGATACCTCCAATAGCTTTCATACTGATCTTCCGTTTTATTTAAGTATGCACACAGCTGTAAATACTGCTAGGTTTAATAAGACACTAAAGTAAGATCAAAAGCATTGCAGCATGTTTATTACAAAAAGGTAAGAAAATGACAAGTAAAAAATTCCAAAAGCAGGAATTCTCAAAATTTTCTGGTAAAGGTTAAACACCTAAAAATCGTAAATGCTTCTTCAATCATCAAAGAAAATTAAACTAACTTAAAGAAAAGCCTAAGAAAGTAAAGAAAAAATATAGTCCATGAGACTTTCTTCAGCTTCTGCTACAACTGGTAAGACATCAAAGAAAGTTTCTAAAATAAGAATAACACAGTATGTCACTAAGGATGAATGAGAGATGTCACCTTGTTAGAAGTGGGAAGAAACATCTAAGCCTCATAATGTCAAAGTTAATATAGTTAAATAAGTTAAATGTCAAAAGTTAATATATCTTTGGATTCAGAAAAATGCTCATCATTCATGATAAATAATTGCCTATTAAAGAGGTTAGTCAGTTAGTACAACAGTGAGAAAAAGTGATTCGTGGCAGGAATGGCTGCAATGCAAAATTCCTCATTATTGGTTTATTACCATGTCTCAGGTTCTTACATGAGTACTGTCAGACGTGACTGTGCTATTGTTCTCCCTTGCAGTCCATGTATTGTATTAATAAAGGCACCTCATACACTCATTCACTCAGTCAGTCTTGCACAAGTCTGACACACACACACACACACACACACACACACACACACACACACACACACACACACACACACACACACATCTGGACTCTCTATTTCTCTAAGTAATCCCCCCTTGTGCAGGCACCCTAGTAGACAGATGCACGCACACAAACATGCATTCACATAGCTTCATTCATGCTCTTACAGACATGCACACAAATAACAGACTAACACGCACCCTCCCCCCATGTCTTTGCTGAAATTACCTGCATGATCAGTATTCCCATAGGAGTAAATAAGTGGCCACCATGTTTTCACAGCAGTCACTTTTTTTTCTTGTACATTAAAGTTTTACTTAGCCATGGGATTTTCTGAATTGCTCAGTCAAGCATATGGGGAGCTTCAAACATTTCTGAGAGAGAGCACATGGCTAGTTAGCATTAGCCACTCCCCCAGACTGCTACAATAGCATGTGGTTCTGCCCAGGAGACTGCCTCTATGAGGGAAAAATCACAGTGGTAGAGAAGTCTCTGCATTGGCAAGGCACTGGATGATGGGAAAACATCTGAGCTAAGGCTTCCTCATCACACTAACCCTTTCTGAATCCCATCCATAGATTATCTTGAATGAAAATGAAAAAAGAGCTTTTGCTTCTTGTATTATAGGGAGATACAGGGGAAATAATTTTAATGCATATATGGCACAAAGTATCAACATATAAGGAAAAAAAAACTTTTTTTTGTGTTTCAGGGTAGAGTGGTGATTTAAAATGAAGCAGAGCACTGATAACTAAATTAGGCTTAAGAGCTTTATGTCACAGTAAGAAAGTAAGTTTTACATTTTCTTTAATCTTAGATTCTTTGTGTTGACCATTATTGCTTGAGCACATTTCAAGGAATCTACCATGGAAGATTTGCCAAATATTGTTGGTCAAAATTTTCACTCTTCTGGTCATTTTAAATTTGTTTTTGTTTTGCTTTTCCTCTATCTGTGCAATGATTTCAGTCATGACTAGGGTAAGAAATACTTTCCTCCCTGAAAGTTTGACAGCCATCCTGATTCTTTCAACCTTGGATCTGACCTGTCACTGTGATGATGTGAGGTATTGCCAGTTATGCCAGGAAAAGTAGGTCAGTAGATGTGTAACATGTGCCAGCATAGACAGCTGGAGTTTTGTAAAGAATTATATGTCATTTATATATCAAACAGATTTGTACAAGTGCTTGTGTTGAAAATGTATTTGTAAAGTTGCTTGTGTCAAAAAACGTACCAACAGTGGGTCCTGCTGGGCAGAAAAAGAAGTATACCTGTATGTTAGACTGTATGGTAACTATTGAAATGAATACATTGTAACAGAGGATACTGGAAGAGAAGAGGTTAATCTCAGTCCAGCCTACTTTGAAAAATTGTTTGAAATTAAATTAGTTGGTATAAGCCATAAAGATTGTATCTCACAGGTCTCAGTGCAGCCAGAGACAAAAAGTCTGTACTAGGAAGCCTTCTGTATTGTCCTTGAGGGTGAACTAATTGCTAATATGGAAGAGTGGAAGTTTGAAAATTGTTTTATGATTTCCAGAAGCTGCAACAGATATTAACAAAGCTCTATGTGTGTGCATTATTGACACGTGTGTGCTAGATTCTGGTTCAGTTGCTAGTAAAGGGAGTGGTATGGGAACCAGAGTCAGATGACCAGATGTGTGTGATGTCATTCTGTAATCCAGGACTAAAATGATGTTTTAATACTAGATGAGACAGAAGTCTCAGAACAGTCTGTTTTTGAAACCTGACATAGAAAGATCACTCACCCACCCACTTCATTTTGCTTTGCTTTAATAAGTAACCAGGGAATAGTCATTCTTTAGATCAGTCAGCAGAATATTGTGAGATTCATTAAGTACTGTTTTTCTGTATCTGTGTGAATCTATTCATCTGTGTTATTTTAATATTTCCTGTGACTGAAATTCTGGTGTTTATTGTAAATGGATACTTAGTTTTTCATGTTCTTTTATTACCTTTTATTAAATATATTGTAACTTTTCATTGTGGCTGGTCTGTTAGAGAATATTTTAACCTTTGAGAGTACTTATATTTATTTGGTGACAATGTGGACTCTCCTGAACACCTTGCTGTTTGGTCAACATTACCATTTGTACTAGTATTAATTTCACTCAGTATAATTGGGTACCCTTATAAGAGCCTTAGAGTAGCTAGCTTTGGAGTGTCTGGTGGCAATAACTATCTTATAGTATGGGCAGAGGGGCAGCCAGCCTTTCCCAGGTGTGTGTGTGTGTGTGTGTGTGTGTGTGTGTGTGTGTGTGTGTGTGTGTGTGTGTGTGTGTGTGTGTGTGTGTGTGTGTGTGTGTGTGTGTGTTAAAATCAAATCTTGAAGAATGTGTGTGTCAGCTACCTGGATCAGGGACACAGAGCACTGATTTCACAGGAAGAGTGGCAGAGGACTTGGCTTGGACACATGGCTGAGGACTCAACTTGAGAGCTGTTCCAATGGGGAGTCTTTTTGGGGGCCTGGAGGGAGAGAGTGAGAGAGGGAGAAACCCAGCCCCCAGACTGAGTGTGTTCTTTGTGTGCTCTTAAGGGAAATTGTGCTTGAAACAGACAGTTGTATCTGGACATACTGTATGTATCTATTTCTGTTCCAAGTGAATGTCCCTCACCAGTGTCAGTGGTGAGGATTCAGGCTTCTTGATTACTGGCCCACAAGAGGGGATGTCGCAGTCTTCTTTGGTCACCCTCTGGAAGTAAATGGAGATGTCACCCCTGCAGAGTCATGACTATATGGCTACAAGAGCACGATGCATACAATCTGCTATTCACCATGTAATACCTTTAATAAAAGCACTCCTGTTCCATTTCAAGTCTGAAATTGTTCTATGCTGTTCAAAATTACAGTTTCTGCTTGACAGTTTTTGAGGTATTTGAGCTTTGGAGGCATGTATATTGCTTTGATTCTTTGCCACTTTTGTTTGTTGACTGCTGGCTGTTAATGTCTTAAAGAGAAGCATAACTAAATGTTAAAGTATTTGTCACACAAGGGAATACCTGTTTGGTGCTTAATCTTGGATGTTTTTAGTTAATCAGCTTAGCCTTTGCACAGATTCCAACCCTTGCCACTGGAAATACTCATGCTCACCCACATTGCCCTAGCCTGTCCCAAACTTAATAGACATTTGCCTGTCATGGCCCTCCTATTAGTGGTGGCTTTAATTTTTATCTAGGCTGGACAGCTAAGATTGGTGACCTCCACATATTATTGTAAACTCAAAAACTTAGTGATGCTGTCACTTTGCTGTCACTTTATTTTGCCCTTTGCTTTAACATTCTTACATGACATCGCTTTTTCTCAGCATATTCATTCACATACTCCTAATCCTGTTGTAGGCAGATGTTTACTTGGTATGTGCCAAGCTGCTACTTATACAGTACTGAGCTACTATGCTTGTTACACTAGTGGTTTTGAATGTAGCATTGCTGTCTGACTGCTTGACAACATTCTGTTGATGTTGTATAGTCACCCTTAAATGGTCTTTCATACCTCTCAACTATTCCTGATTTTGCCTCAAATGTTTGCCTTGTCCTGTATAATGTTTTAAAAATGTTACTCTAATTCACTTAAAAATAATAGAATGACATGTTTTACATCAATGTGCATTTTCTGAATAATAAAAAAGTATAAAACTCCAATATGTCATTTCTGACTGACTGTAATCCTCAGTAATTTAAAGGAGAACCACACCCACAGACTCAAAAAACATGCTTAATTCATCATGGTTTGATGTTTCCTACATTTTAACACAAGTCTGGGACTATTTACAGGTTTTTAAATATTTTTATAAATAATTTCTCAGTCTGACCACATTGGGTCTTGCATCTTGAAGTAATTCTGATTGTTTAGTCTGCCTCTAGGTATCCCACAATGCAGTGCTTGTCTGTAAAAAAATACATCGCACAAGCTTCTTTATTCCTAAAGCTCCTGTCACTGCATTGATTTTACATGCATACACTGCTGTCTTTCAGTCAGTTTTAAATAAAATTTTATGACATTCAGTGACTACTTAAAACACAAACAGTGCAAAAGCCACAGAACAGACTATCAAAGTGCTTTTTACTGCTGCTTCTTTTTAGAATGGCTAAACTGCAGTCTTTTACGAAGCCTGAATTGTACTTGTTTGTCTTATCTTCCACCCCCCCCTTCACACCTAACTTCCCTAGCTGTCAAAGTGCTAAGGGTAATTTGAGCTGTTACCTACTGTGATTGACAGCTGAAAGCAGGAGACTTGACTCATGTACTGTTTCCTTGTTCTAGCCTTTACTTTCTGTATGGGTAGGGGAAGGACCAGGGAACTGTGTCGCAGCATGGGTGGGTTTTTAGGACGGTAGTGGTGATGTCAGTTTGGGGAGGGGAAATTACCAGAAAACTACCTATATTCAGTAGCCTTGATGACATCAGTGAATTGGAGACTGCAGCAAAGGTGGGACAAAAGTTTTTTGAAAGTGAACCACCACAGTACAGTAAGGTACTGTTCTAGTGGAGAGAAACAGTCAATTTAAAATATTTTAAATGCTGTAGTTTTGTTTATTCATAGCAGGGACAGTAAACAGGGAGACAAAAGACAGAGAAGTTGAGCATTTAATAATAGAATCCCATTGTTGTCCTTTAATAGAAAATAAAAATAAATAAATGTTGAATTTTCTACTGTGATTGTGAGTAGAATAGTTTATCTTCTTGGTATTGTCAAAGGTCAGTTAGGATGCAGTTTAGACTGTGAAGAGTTATTTACCTTTATTAGTATGTTTCCAGACTTTTCCTTCTTTCTATCATGTCTGTAAGCTGTGGATCTTGGAATTTGAAATTCCTGATTTTAAATGTGTGGTTTTAGCTATGTTTGAAGTTTACCTCTTCCCATAGCTGTACTTCAACCACTTTCTTAGATATGCAGATTTCCAAGGACGAGAACAATAACAGAATCATCACTGATCTATTCAGAAAACCAACGAGGGTTAACTTATTACTCCACAGTAAAAGTCTACATCCTACAAAAAACAAATATAATGTAGTGAAATCCCAAGGCTATAGATTAGCTCGAATTACCACAGAGATGGAACCATTTTTGAGAAACCTGAACAACTTAGAGAATGATTTTCTAGTGAGAGGCTATGAAAGTCAGATGTTAAAAAACATCCTGGAACCCATTATAGAACTGAAAAGGACTGAAGCACCTTCACTCAACCTCCCCAGTAGAAAAATGTTAAGTAATTCCACAGAGAATAACAAATGCAAAAATAGCTGCATCCTGACATACACTTTGGATTATCACAGTATCAAAAATATTATTGAAGAAAACTGGGACATTGTCACAGGAAACCCTTTTCTGATTAACATCTTAGGTGAAGCCCCATCATTTGTTTATAGGAAGGCCAGGAATATTAGACGTTTTGTTGAATTTAAACCTAGACCATGTGAGAAAAGCACTAAAAGATGTGAAACTAATTGTACATTTTGTATATTTATACAGCAAGGTGATAGTTTTTATTTTCCTTATTTAAAGAAGATCATTAAAACCAGTGCAGGGGGCGACTGTAACACTAAAAAAGTAATTTACAGGGCACAGTGCAATGAATGTGATGCATTCTATGTGGGCAAGACTGTAAATAAACTCAAGCGAAGGATTTCATGTCATCTGTCAGAAATCCGCCGTGATGTAAAAATAATGCACTAGCCAAACACCTTTCTCTTCATAAAAGACACACAGGTTTTAAGTTCCAGATCCTGGATTGCATAGACATGGGAGATCTTGAAGGAGACATCCCGAATATTCTGGAGAAACATGAACTTATGTGGCAATTAAAGCTAAACTCTTTTAGAAAGCCTGGACTAAACTACTACTGTTCAATTAAAAGTGCACTGGAACTTAGAACATTGCCACATTGTTTACATGACTAATTGTATTTTATTTTATTTTTTTCTACAAATTGGTTTTAAATACTATTTTAAATCATTTGAAATGTAAGTGTATATTTTGTTTCCATCATCATACACACACATATATATATATATATATATATATATATATATATATATATATATATATATACTTTTTTTTTCAACGTTATTCAAAATGATGGTAATAACAATACTAACTAATTATACAATTATATAGGTTTTTAGGGTTCTTGTACACAGACCTGAAGAAGTCTAGAAGGACGAAAGCGATCTTTGTTAACAATAGGTTATGAAAACAGAAACTGATTTTTACATGCAAAATGTATATGTATATATTTATATATAATTTTTGATCGCAAAATGAACTAAGGTTTATATATTTCCAGCCATGTAGTATATTGGCTTGTATATAAAATCACAGACTTACCAATCTACTTAATAATTTGGTTAAATAAGATGTACCATTAAAGTACATTAGGGCTATATATTATTATGACAGCTACTAGGTAGGGCAGGACCAGCTCGAATGTCACACTGATGGGGGAAGGGATATGAATTTAACATGTGTACCAATAACACTTTTTTTTACATCAAATAAACCACTCCCATACCTGATAAAAAGTATATATATATTTAGGAAGCTTGTGAGGAAATTATTACTCTATTTTTGTTTTACTTGGATCGCTTGTCTGTGTACTTAATAAAGGATTTTCGACTGGAAACAGACTGCCTGCCTTGCTTGGATTACTTTCGAATACTTAGTAATGCTGTAGAATTATATATTTTCTATTATTACTTTTTGACTTGATGAGTTTACGTTCGCTACTTCTACTACTATTGTCTGATCTGATTATATACAGTGATTAACTAGAAATATATGGACTGAAAATCTTCCACACAGAGAAGTTTTTTACACTGTTTTGTTTTTAGACCCACTACACTTTAGTGGGTTGGTTGTTTTGAGACTTTGGGGATACAATGGAGATTACTTGTTTTAGCTATGTTTCTGATGCCTTAAAGAAATCAAGCTTTAATTCTTTTATCTGTGCTTAGAGTTCTTGGATCTTATTGCAGATAATATTGCAATTAACATGTAATATTATTATACAGGTTCATAGGTAAGTACTAGGCTATCGCTCCTTGCTGGCCATTTTAAGCCTAGCCAATTTCCCTTTTTTAGCTCAAATTAACCTATTCCATTTGGTTAGGGATTAGTCTTACCCATCCTATGGTGAATAATCATATATTACCCCTAATGAGAATAACTGGCATCATACCATAGATAATTGGAGGGAATCCATGCATGGGATAAAGCATATAGGAGCTCCATCTGTCCATTAGTAGTACAGGGGGAAGTCCTGTGGTAAATTTTCTGTTTCTCATCCATAGATACAAGCTGTGCTTGAATATGGACAAAGATTAACTTTGTTTTATAGTAAGATATGCCTGCCCTCCAAACTATTCTGTTGATGTTGCAGAAGAGGTGTAGATCCCTAGACCAAGTATTTCTGATGCTATTTGACATGCTTATGTGCAGTAAATCCATCAGTATTGGATCGGAGGATGTCTTGTATGCCAGACATAGGTCACTTCTTAGTAGTCTGTAGGATACCATGTATACTAACAGGGCTTTGAGTCGGTCCATGTAGAACATGTTGTTTAGGCCTTGTATCCTTTTAGTAAGGTATTTCTGTGGACAGTCCAGTGGCTGTATATGTCTGGACAGATATATGCCAAAGAGAACATTATATTACCCCACCTGGATACAATATTCTGAGAATAAACTGCAAAGCCAAAAATGGTGGGGATGTAGCCATCCTTTACAAATCTGTGCTACAAGTCACTACTCTTGATATTCAGCTTCCTAATTGTAGTAATGCAGAAATCCTTACAGCAAAGCTTCAAATCAATATCTTTAAATCCATTTATTTAATATGCTCCTATCTTCCCCCTGGAAATAACATCAATACCCTTGAAAATATCCTTAGTTGGCTCTCCACTCACTTACCTCAAGAAACCATAGTACTGGGTGATTTTAATATTGACTGGAATGCCTGTAGTTCACATAACCCAACAATCCATATAAACCTATATGGCTTTTCCCAAATAATTACCTCCTCCACTAGAATCCATAAACCTAATAACAAAGAAAGCACCACAGACTGGATCCTTGTTAACAATCATCCCTCCTCATATAAAGCAGGCATCCTTCCTGATGATATTAGTGACCACTCTCTAACCTTTTTACGTAGACAAAAGATCACCATTCCTAACTCTAGCTTGTTTAGAACTACTCGATTTAATAAAAATTTTAATCTTGAAAACTTCCAAACCGAACTTAAGGCATGTGACTGGTCACCTCTAAAATACCCACAACTTGAGGAAGCAGTGTTACACTTCAACACCAAATTCGTACAAATCCTAGACTACTATGCCCCTATTCGCTCCATCAGAAACAGCACAAAAACTGGTCCGTGGCTTACAAATTAAACTAGGCAAAAAAATCACATTAAGAAATAAGATTTGGGCCATATGGAGAACTACTAGAAATCCGGCAGACCACCTAAAATTTAAACAGTTGAGGAATGCTACCAAAACATCTGTACTTCTTGACAAAAAAACTTTTACTTTCAACTCCAACAAACCCACCTGCACAAACCCCAAAAGTTCTGGTCAGTTATAAACAGGCTCTTACACCCAGGTCACTCCAAAACACCAATCCCATCAGGTTCCACCCATGACAATTCTAAGCTTATTGCTGATGCCTTCAATACCTTCTTTACTGACACCATTCAATCCCTAGCCACTTCTTTACCCCCTGTTACCACAAGTCTGTCACCCACTACAACTAACTTATCTCCCTCATTTCATCTACAACCTGTACCTACATCCCTCATTTGCAACCTCCTCCAAAAACTTAAACCATGCACTCCTTCAGCAGACCTCCTACCAGCTGAATATCTACAGAAATCAGCGAAAGTCATAGCCTATCCCAATTCCATACTCATAAACAGAACAATTACCGAGGGAACAATCCCATCCATCTGGAAAATCTCCCATATCTTTCCCCTTCATAAGGGTGGTGACTCTACTGAACTCTCAAACGTTCGCCCAATAGCCCTACTCTCTCCACTAGCAAAAATAATAAAAAAATGCATCCACCGACAGCTACTCAACCACCTTCTCCACAACAACTTACTTGCCAGCTGTCAACATGGCTTTAGGCTATTCCCAGAACAACTTCTGCCCTACTATCCTTTTCTGACTGCATCAACAAAAATTGTAATAACAACACCCTATTTGCTGCACTCTTTATTGACCTCTCAAAAGCCTTCAATATGGTTAACCATCAGCTTCTTTTGGATATTCTTAAATCTCCCTCACTTGATACACAGGCACTACACTGGTTTAAGTCCTACCTAGAAAACAGACAACAAGCTGTGGTCTGGGACAATGAACTTTCCACACACTTTCCTATTACCCTTGGTGTTCCTCAGGGTTCTATTTTGGGCCCTCTCCTATTCTCTATTTTTATTAATGATCTAAATCTAAATATTCCTAAAGCAACCTGCACACAATATGCAGATGATTCAACATTAATTTGCTCTGCTACTTCCTTACCAGAACTCCAATCCCTTACCCAGAATGTATTCAATAAAGTGGAAAGCTGGTTCCTACAGTGATGCCTTCTCCTGAATGCCAAAAAACTAAATTATTGCTCTTCAATCCTACAATAAAGTCCTCACAAATTAACCTCACAGTGACATCTAATAATGGTACTGTTATATCTCCTGAACTAACCACCAAACTCTTAGGTGTAACAATAGACCATAACCTTACCTTCGACACATGCATATCAATACCATCATAAAATCAGTTAACAGAAAACTAGGCACCCTTTACAGAATTAAACCCTACCTTATCCCTACAGTTAGAACTACTATTGACCACACCCATCTCATCTCAACCCTCCTCTATGCCTCTCCCATTTATACTAATCTTTCTAAAAGCAACCTCAACAAACTGGCAGCCACCTATAACAACATAGCCAGATTTGCCACCAGCTCCCCATTTAGAACCCACCATTGTCATAATCTAAAACTATTTGGATGGCTTGAACACCAAAATCAACTAATATTTCAACAACTTATTATCACACAAAATCCTTTATCATCCTAGTAATATTCCAATACTAACTAGTCTTATCACCCCCTACAAAAATCTCACAACCCTTCGCTCAGCTAATAGATTACTAGTAACTATACATAAATCCAAAAACAAGGCTGGGGACACACTGTTCTTCAACACGGTAGGGAAATCTTGGAACCTACTTCCCACTAAACTCTCATCTCTGTCCTCTACATTACTATTCAAAAAGCAACTTAAAGAATATCTTCAAACTCACTGGCTATGCCCTTGCACAAATCTTGACTAAAAATCTCCCTCCTTCATATTTTATGTCTACCGTTCTTATAACTGCCTTTTTATATACCTCTTATTAACCTCTGAGAATATGTGCTGTTCAGCCTACTAAAGTTACTACAAACTTTGCCTTTCCTTGAATCTGCTGCAGAGCTTAAACATGCTTAGCAAGCTCGCTACTGTAAAAACTTGTCTCTACCGTAGAGATACATGGAACTATAGCTTGTAAATACTTGTAACTTATATTAGTACTATATTGGTATTTGCTGTTCAGCCTACTAAAGTTACTACTAACATTGCCTTTCCTTGAATCTGCTGCAGAGCCTAAACTTACTTGCAAGCTCTCTACTGTATAAACATGTCTCTACCTTAGAAATACTTGGAACTATAGCTTGTAAATGATTGTAAAGTATATTAGTACTACACTGTTATGTAAAATCTTGTTTTTCTTGTCTTAATAAGTACTGCACCTCTTGTTATTTTTACTTATAGTGGAGCTTTTCTCCCCGGGTCTCTACTGAAAATGGACATGTATCCAGCTAGAATAGCCCGGTCAACAAATGTAAAATAAATAAATATTCTGTGACTGGTCTAATGAGGATATAGTAAAGGGACAATGGCATCCTTAGATCCCGACACAATACTTTTGTTTATAAGCTGTGCAACATCGAAGGACTTTCATGCAACAATGAACACATGTTGCTGAAAAGTTAGGTCACTGTCCAAATAATTTGCCAAATCCCAAATAACTGTGTCAGCTCTCAGGGATGTATTTTTTAATGTGGTAGATCCCTGGGATAGATGACTTCCCAAAGGATACAATAATGCATGTTTTGGCATTTAGTTTTAGTCCATGATTTTTGCGCCAGTTATTTATTTGGGACAAGCCTTCCTGCAGGATGGCTAAGTTATTTGGATAGTCAATGACTATCTTTATTGTATTGTAATATCATTATTGTCTTGTATATATTTGGTTTGGTTGCTGTGGTGCTGTTTTTCTTTCTTTCTTTCATCATCTGCCAGTAATAGAAACATTAATTTTATATTTGTTAGTGTAAGTGATATTGGGGGTGATGTTTATTAGCTGTAAAACTGCAAGAAAGACTCAACCAAGTTAGAGTGTTTACTGTGCAACAGCTTAAATCTCCTGTAGTGGAGACTGATTGGATATATGCAAATGGTCCTTTAAGTACATACCAGCATTTCAGCTACATAGCTTCTGAATGCCCATGACTTTTTAGTTTTTAAATCTTTATGGGTACATTCAGGCCAGTCTTTCTTGCAGTTTGTCTGTGTAACCTTTTTACCTTTTGCATGGGTTTTATAGCTGTATGTGCATTTGCCCAAACTATATTTATTACTTCTGGATAGAGTTAGTAGGAATGTAATGGTCCGGATCTTAAAAAAAAAAAAAAAAACATGTAAATCTGTGTTGGGGTGGTCCTAGGCTTTGTGGTATGTTTAGTGACAAAGCTGACTGACAATCTGCCAGATTAGATCTACTCTCTATGCTGTTGTTGTTAGCACTGCTGTAATAAGTTTTTAGTATACTACTGATATGATTTTGTTATTTGGCAATGTGTTCATTATTTGTTTTTTTGTAGTTACCTTCTAAATTAACAATCAGATTTTCACTGGATACAGGGATTGTGTCGTTGGGTTTTAACCCGGGGTCAATAACTTCAGCAGCATCAGGGTTATCTGAGTGAAGCCAATATTCAGGTCTGCATATTGGTTATGAATACTGTAAAAGTTCCAGAAAGCCATCTTTAAACCTTATGCCTTTGGAGTGTATAGAAAGTACAAAAAAGTACAAGAAATTTGATAGGCAGTAGACAGAGTAAAGTGCCAGCATTAAAGTGTATGCTTTATGTGAAACTGAAAATAAGCACAAAATATATAACTTAATAGTTTAAATAGCTGCAATTGAAATAAAATAACACTTAATAAATAATGTTAAATCATAAAATGAAGCTAGTAAGCAAGAAAAATGTTAACACAGACTCTAAACCGTAGCCATGACAACCATAACAAATGTTTAAAAAATGCACATTATAGAATTCAAAGCATTGTTTCCAATGGTCATTATGACAAAGCATGGTTTCCAGTAGTTGTCATGACAACAGCTGTAACAGCTATGTTAGTTACACTAGAATGTAAATTAGTATCATTTAAACATACGTAGTATGTTATCAATGCAATTCAACAAAACAACAGAGAAGCAAAAGTTTAAAATATAACAGTACAATTTATGGAAGCAGTTGCTAGTCTTTAAATAAGCAACACATAACTGCAGAAGTGTATCTAGTATAGGTAGATGCAAGGTATTAATGGAGTTTGATCAGTAGAACCAGTACTTACAAATGAATTTTGGTACTGCCCTACTGCTTACTGACGCACGTCATGTGTGATATACTTTGTAGCAAGCAGATTGTCACAGCATTCACAGTTGAAGACCTTTTTTATTTTGTGTATCAACTTAGAGGGGTGCCAGACCGAGGATCAGCACCAAATGCTAAATGGGGCAGCTATGGCTCTGCATTACTGTTTTTGAAACACATTGCACTAGTATTACCCATGCCATGACCAGAGAAATTGTTCACAGTTAGTGAAACAGGAAGACAGCAATCCAGTTCAATGTCTAGTAGGAAAGTGTTATCTGAATACAGAAATAAACAGCAGCAATTGTAGGTAAAGTTCTTCCTCTGCAGAAGACTGATTGATGGAGTCAAAACAAAGCACTTGTATTCACGTCAAATTAAAGAGCAACAAAACTATACTGTGAAGTGCCTGTTCAGTAGTAGCTGAGTAGACAGAGTCCAACAGTAGGAAATGTTGGAGAAATCATTCCTTAACAGTACCGCAGTTAACAGAATCCAAAGTAGATGGCAGTTCACTAGCTAGCAGGAAAAAGGTAGAAAAACAAACTGAGTTCTATCCTCAGTAGCAATCAGATCGATAGTATTGCACAGGAGCAAGGATGGGTTGCAATCCTGATGCAAATCACAAAAGTAAAGTCCACAAGTACAAGGCTGCATTACATTTTATAGGCGTAATCACTTCATTCTTCCTTCGCTACAAGAGAGCAGTGAAAATTAACTACTGTTTCTTGGGCTTCCAGAAACCAGAATGAGCATATCAAAATGCTGACAGAAGACATGTGGCATACCGAATCCATCCAGGCATTGCAACTAACCTCCATAATATTGTCTATCATCTATTCAGTTCAGCTTTATTGTCACATGTGCTAGAGAAAGAGTACAAAGTACAATGACATTCTTATTCTGCAAATCCTCCGGCAAATATAAAAACAATGATGATTAACAAGCAGAAGTAATCTAAAACAACAAATAGACAATGATATAAATATCAGTATCAGTAAATATATATAACTGTGCAAAACTAGCTCCTTCCCTCCAAATGTGAACCGACCTACAATACTGGGGGGAGATGCAGTATGTGAGTTTTATTTAACAGTCTAATAGCTTGAGGTATAAAACTGTCTTTCAGCCTGGTTGTTCTGGCCGACATGCTCTTATAACACCTCCCTGACAGTAGCAGCATAAACTGTTTGTGTTGTGGATGTGTAATGTTCATGGTAATGTTTTGAGCCCTCCTAAAAACTCTTTTGGTGTAGATGTCCTCCAGTGGAGGGAGTATTCCTCCAATGATGTTTTGCTCAGTTTTTATTATTCACTGCAGGGCTTTGCAATCCCGTATTGTACTATTCCCCAACCATACTGTAATAGAGTGGGAGAGAACGCTCTCAATTGTACACATAAAAATGCTATTTAACCTTAGCCTTACTTCGGGATATGTACCTGAACACTGGCGTACAGCAACAGTGGTCCCACTCCACAAGGGGGGTGCCTCTACAGACCCTGGAAACTACCACCCCATAAGCTTGACTAGCCTGGTCTGCAAAGCTATGGAAAGAATCATTATGGAACTCATAAACGGAGACATAGGGGACCTACAGACGCTTGACCCCACCCAGTTCGGCTTTGTAAAGGGCAGATCCTGCCTTCTAAACCTGGTTGACTTTTTCGAAACAGTCACTAGAGCCATTGATGAGGGTAAAGCAGTCCATATAGCATACCTGGACTTGGCTAAGGCCTTCGACACAATACCCCACTCAGGCATCATAGATAAGCTAAACAGCTTAAAAGTAAACCCTTATGTCACTAGATGGGTTGCAAACTGGCTAAAGGACAGAACCCATAAAGTTAAAATCGCTGGAGCAATGTCAGACTCAAAGCCAGTCACAAGTGGTGTCCCACAGGGATCTGTCCTGGGACCCCTCTTGCTCTGCATTTATTTCTCAGATGTTAAAGTAAACATGGGAGGCTGTGGCTGACAAAGTTCGCAGATGACTGCAAACTAGGTGCCATAGTCGATGCACCAGCAGATACACACATCCTACAAAAAGGCCTCACTGAAACGGACAACTGGTGCCGTAGTCACGGCCTTAAACTAAATGCCAAAAAATGTATAGTTATCCCTTTTGGAAAAAACAAAGTACCCACAAATTATCACATAGACAGCAACCCACTGAGTACGGAAAAAGTAATTAGAGACCTAGGGACCCAAGTAGACCGCGACCTCTCATTTGACACCCACGTTGCCAAAGTGGTTAGAAAAACATTCTACCTTGCACACCTCATCATGAAGAGTTTCACATCCAGATCCAAGGATGTAATTGTACCCCTATATTCCTCCCTCATCAGACCCATGATTGAGTACAATGCCCCATTTGGTATGTACCTCACCCAGCACTTACAACAGCTGGAGAGACCACAAAAGTACCTCACCAAAAGGATCAAGGGTCTCCAGCATATGTCTTATTCTGCCAGACTAAAGAAACTTCAGCTCTATTCAGTAGCATACCGCCTGCTCAGAGGTTATCTCTGCCTGACGTACAAGGCCATGTCCAATCAGGATCTGATGGACATGCTCCACCTCAAAAAATCCAAATCCATCAGGACCACGAGAGCTAAAGACTTAAACCTCGGCACAAGTATGAATAGGACATGCTGGAGGGATAGATTCATAACCCAGAGGCTTCCCATGCTTTGGAACAGGATCCCAGTTCGTATTAGGCAGAGCCCCTCACTGACTCTCTTCAAGAGAAATCTTGATGAGTGGATGGGAGATCGTAAGTTTACCCCAGGGGTCACATCTGTGTCACTGCTAGACAGGGGCACAGTAAACTAATTCTATTATATAAGGGGACCTTCACTGTGTCACTACTAGACAGAGGCACAGTATTCTAGATTTTATCTGTACATTTTTGTACCATTTCATGGGGTGGCAAAAGCCACATCACTATGGCTAGGCTTACAAATGCCCCAGGGCAGATAGCCTAGTACTATACTATGAAACTATGAAACTATGGATCTGTAGAAGTTGCTGAGGATGGTATTGGGCAATATGCCAAACTTCCTCAGCCTTCTCAGAAAATACATTAATTGCCACCTTTTTCCTACCAGTTCTGTGATGTTATGAGTTCAGGTAAGGTACTCAGAGATGTTAATACTGAGGAATTTGAATGTAGCCACTCTTTCCACCTCAGACTCACCAGTATATAATGGTAGGTGCTGCCCTCTGTTCCTCTGTGTATCAATGATCATCTCTTTCGTTTTGCTGGTATTAAGAGAGAGATTACAGTTCTGACATCACTTCACAAGGTTCTCTATTTCCCTCCTATAAGCTGACTCATCAGCCCCAGAGATCAGAACAATGACTTTTGCATCATCCACAGATTTGACAATACTGGTGTCATGCTGAGAAGCAACACAATCATACGTGAAGAGGGTGTACAGCACTGGACTGAGCACACAGCCTTGTGGAGTTCCTGTATTTATTATTATTGTTTTAGAGATGTTATTCCTCAGCCTGACTGACTGTGGTCTGCCTGTTAAAAATCCAAGAGCCAGTTGCAAAGAGTCGGTGGCACACCCAGTATGGACAGCTTATTAATGAGCTTCATTGGTATCACCGTTTTAAAGGCCAAACTATAATCAATAAACAGCAATCAAGCATAAGAGTCCTTATTCTCCAAATGAGTAAGAACTGTATGCAGTGTTGTACTGACTGCATCCTCTCTCAACCTATTAGCTCTGCATGCAAACTGCAGGGGATCCATTGTATCAGGTATAACTGACTGAATATGACTCATAATGATTCTCTCAAAGCTTTTCATCACTATGGGAGTCAATGCAACTGGCCAGTAGTCATTCACACAGTTGGCTTTGCCCTTTTCAGCAGTGGTATAATAGTGGTTGCCTTATAACAAGTCAGGGGAAAGATTAAATATATCAGAGAGAATATCAGCAAGCATTGACGCACAGGTTTTGAGTGCCTCAACATGGCACCCATCATAGGTTCATAGGTAGGTACTAGGCTAATGGCCCTAGGGCCCATACAAGCCTAGCCAAAAAATGTACCCTGGCTTTCGCCACCCAAGAAAATTATTTTCCTGTGCCCCTGTCGAGCAGAGCCACAGAAGTGATCCCCGGGGTGAATTTCCCATTTCCCATCCAATCATCAAGATTTTTCTTGAAGACTGCTAATGAGGAGCTCTGTTTGACATAGATAGGTAGTCTGTTCCAGAGTATGGGAAGTCTCTGGGACAGGAGTCTATCCCTCCAGCATGTTCTGTTTATTGTGGTGACAAGGTTTAGGTCCCTAGAGCATGTAGCTTGGAGGGATTGGGATTTCTTTAAGTGGAGCATGTCCAGCAGCTCTGGGTTTGACATAGCTTTGTATGTTAGGCAGAGATCGCCCCTGAGTAGGCGATATGTGATGGAGTAAAGCTGTAGTTTTTTGAGACGGTCTGCATAGGGCATATGTTTGAGGCCAGTAATCCTCTTTGTGAGGTATTTCTGTGGTCTTTCCAGTTGTTGTAGATGTCTTGTGAGGTACATACCAAAAGGGGCGTTGTACTCTATAATGGGTCTAATGAGTGATGAGTAGAGGGGAACAATGACCTCTTTTTCTGGATGAGAATCCTTTTGTGATGAGATGAGCCACGTAGAAGGATTTCCTGACCACTGTGGCGATGTGATTATCAAAGGAGAGACTACTGTCCACCTGTGTCCCAAGGTCTCTTATCACATTTTCGGCATTAAGTAGACTACCTGCTATGTGGTAGTTCATGGGTACAGAGTTTTTAGCAAAGGGGATGACAATACACTTTTTGGCATTGAGCTTCAGGCCATGGCTTTGACACCAGGTATCTGTCTCATTGAGGCCCTTTTATAGTTTGTCCACATCGTTAGGAGTTTCGATTATGGCTCCTAGTTTGCAGTCATCTTCAAACTTTGTTAGCCAAAGACCTTCTGTGTTGGACTGCACTTCAGAGAAGTAGATGCCAAACAGGAGAGGACCCAGGACTGAACCCTGTGGTACTCCACTTGTCACTGGTCTGATGTCGGATTTGGAATCCACTACTTTCACAGTGTGGGTTCTGTCCGTGAGCCATTTGGCAACCCATCTTGTGACATAGGGATTTATACCTAGTTTAGTGAGCTTATCTATAATTCCAGAGTGTGCGATGGTGTCGAAAGCCTTGGCGAGAACTAGATAAGCTGTGTGAACCATTTTACCCTGATCTATGGCTTTGGTGACTGCTTCAAAGAAGTCAATCTGGTTTAGGAGACATGATCTGCCTTTTACAAATCCAAACTGTGTAGGGTCCAGAGTTTGGAGATTACCAATGTCTTTGTTTATGAGTTCCATGATGATACGTTCCATGGCCTTGCAGACCAGGCTTGTCAGGCTAATGGGGCAGTAGTTCCCAGGGTCCATCGTGGCTCCCCCTTTGTGGAGTGGGATAACTGTTGCGGTGCGCCATTCAGTGGGTACAAAGCCTGAGGTGAGGCTATGATTGAACATGGTACTTAGGTAGGGTGCCAGTTCATTCTGTAGTTCATGTAGAACGCAGCCTGGGATATTGTCAGGTCCCATGGATGCTGTGTTCTTGGCTTTGGAGAGTGTGTTTTTTACCTGTGCAGCCGTGATTATAGGAACTTTGCATTCTTCAGGTATAGAGACGGGCCCTCTAGGGGGTGAGAGGGGGGTAAAGTTAGCACTGAACCTCTCTGCTAGGATGTTGGCAATATCAGTTGGTTCTGTATATTTAGTGCCATCCTGCTGTAACTCAGAGCAGATCCGAGTGTTCCCATTTAGATTCTTGACATAGCTATAGAATGGCTGATGTCCCTGCATTCTTTGTTTTGGTGGTGTTTTTTTACGTTTTTAGACATGAAACTTCATCTGCACTGATTATATATTATAAAGAAATGTTATTAGAGATCGGCAGTCAGTTTTGTGATATTATTCCTTGCTTATCAAATTGGGAACATCATCTCAGAAATGCCTGCAGATAAGGCCTACAAGCAGGGGAATCGAGTGATGAATGCAGCTGGAGGGAGGAGTGTCTCAAGCAGCGGTGTAATAGGAGAGGTGGGTTACATGTGAAATTAAAGGCCAGGGCCAGCAGAGCACCCCTTCCCAGCCTGCTGCTTGCTAATGTTCGATCTCTTGAGAACAAAATGGATGATCTCAGAACTAGAATTGTGACCCAGAGAGAAATGAATGCTTGCTGTGTATGTTTACTTAAACTTGGTTATCGGATAATATCCCTGATTCAGTTGTTCATTTGAATACTCACTCTATCCATCACGGTGACCGCACAGAGGCATTGGGTGAAATCAAAGGTGGAGGTACTTGCATCTATAGTGATAACAGATGGTTTTCAGATGTGCAGATTTTTAGCAAACACTGCTTAAGTGATGTAGAGCACCTAATGCTGAAATGCAGACCCTTCTACTACTGAGAGAGTTTACAGTTGTGTTTATCTCAGCTGTTTATATCCCTCCGCAAGATAATAGCTCGGCTGCATTGGGGACATTGTGTGAGGTTATAAATGCACAAGAAAATAAACATGCTGACACAGTGTTTATAGTGGCTGACTGGCTGGTGACTTTAATCATTGCAACTTATGGTCTGTGATGCCAGCATATCAGCAATATGTTACCATCCCTACACAGGAGAAAAAGTTACTGGATCATGTCTACAGTAATGTGAAAGGGGCATACAAGGCTGTATCTCACCCTCATTTTGGTCAGTCTGATCATACTTCTGTATTTCTCTACCAGGCATATAGACAGCTGCTCAAGCAAACTCCCATTGTAAGAAAAACTGTTAAGGTGTGGATAGAGGAATCAGAACAGGAGCTTCAGGATTGTTTTCAGTATAATCAGTGGGATGTTTTAAGACAGCTGCTATGAATGAGGATGGTATTGTTGATCTGGAGGAATACAGTTCAGTAGTTTCCAACTACATAAGCACATGCACTGACCTCATTATCCCTCATAAAGACATCTGGATAGATCCAAATAATAAACCACAGATTAACTCAGAGGTTCTCTCTAAGCTTCATGCCCGCTCTAAGGCATATGCATCAGGCAATATCAGCAAGTATAAAAAAATCTAGATATGATTTACGTAGAGCTATCAGAGCATCAAAGGAGAATTATAGTCGTAAGCTGAAAAGCTATTATTCGACTGCTGATACAAGGCATATGTGGCAAGGCCTGGAAAACATCATAGGCTACAGAGACAAAGGCAGTGGGATGACTACTGACAGCCAGTTTTCACTGGACGATTTCAATGAATTTTAAGCCAAGTTTGAGGTCCAAAACACAGGGTTAAAGAGTACCATCATAAGAGAGAGGGGCAGAGAGGAGGCACCACCACCTTTCACTGTATCACCAGCAAGTGTGGCAAAGCCCTTGAGGAGGATAAATCGCCAGAAGGAAGCCAGTACAGATAATATTGCTGGAAGGACACTCAAAACCTGTGCTTCAATGCTTGCTAATCTTCTGCCTCTTTCTGGATCTATGCATCCTTTCCAGCAGCTATCTGAAGCATCTTCAACTGCATCTTTTGACCTGCATTCTGCCATATTCTTTAGCAACATCTTCTAAAGGCCCACCCCAATATGTGTAAAACAATGCTTCTGTAAGTTACTTTTGAGTTTTTCTTTCCAGCTGTGGCCAGTGATCCATTCTCCCTTCTCTGTCCTTCCCTTCATCTCCATCCTCCAATTTGTCCCTTATCAATGCCTTGTATCTGAATCATATTCCTTTTTGTCTCTTTCACAGTATATATATATATATATATATATATATATATATATATATATATATGTTGTTTGTCTTTTCGGCTTTTCCTGGTTAGGGAACTCTGGTCTGCTAATGATTGGCAGTCGATTTTTATGGTGCCAAGTTGCCAGCCCGATGCCCAACCTTCAGAGAAAGCACGCCCAATATATATATATATATATATATATATATATATATATATATATATATATATATATATACCTTAGGGTGTCTAAGCCTTTCCAATTACCTCATTGCTATCACCATTGTGGTAAATCTCCATCAAACGCTTTATGTTAGATGAATATCTTTTCCTATGTAAATCCAAATTAAATGGGTACAATACTCCAGATGTGGCCTTAACAGTGCCTATTACAATGGAAAGATAGCATTATCATCTCCTAAATTTACTCTCCAGAATACAGTCAACCTTCATTACTGCTCTTTCACTAGTCAGTCTAGGGCTAACTATAACCAACAGATTGTTTTGTTTCCTCCGGTGCTCTTCCTATAGCCACCATATGTATTATTTAGTACATGGATTGCCCCATAGAGATGCACAACCTTGCCTTTTTGGAGACTGGCTCGGAGCTGTCATTCATCCGACCACGCTGTAAACTTCATTACTTCTCAGTGGGAGATGATTCCTACATCAGTGCTTACCACATGTATTGCAGTATCATTAGCAGACATGCTGATTTTGCTGTCCATTTCCATTGACACATTATTATTAGATAATTTAGCTAAACCACAGGTGTGTGTGTGTTTGTGTATCGGTAATATGCATGTACACACTTTATATTTTTTACTTTTATAGTAGTTACTAGTGCGGGTTGCCTTTTACACTACTGGAGGACTTTTCTTTCATACAGGTGGTGGTCACTAAACAATGAATCTCTTTGCTGAGCTCTCTGATACAGTTTTTGCAGTGCCCTGATAACCTATCTTCACTTCATGTGTACTGCTCTTCCCCCACAACTGGTACTTCCCATATCAAAGATCTTACCCCTGTTCTGAAATTATGAAAGCTGCATTGGAATGCATACTATAGTGATGAATAATATGCATACTTCACCTCTTCTCTGCGGCATATTTCATCCTACCTTCTACTAGACTCAATAGGAATATCACATGAGAAAAATTTACCCCTGCACTGTACCCTGCAACAATGTAGGTCCTATAATTTTAACTGTGAGAATAAAATATCTATGTGGAGGTAGCTTTTAGACACCATGTTGATTGTATTTTGTTGGTAGTTCATACTGAAATTGACATTCATGTTTTTTATAAATCCAAAAACAGATATTCATTACAAAGGTATACTTTAGTCTCCTGTAAAAAATCTAACGTTGAATAAGTGGAGTAAGAAGAACAGAATCTCTTAATTGTGAATGTGCTGTGTTACAATAAACTGAATAAATTACTTGCCATAGACCCATAAGGGCATACTATACTTCTGCAAATAAATTGTATTTATGCAATAATTTATGTCTGCCTATATAGCAATGCCACATAAGTTTACAGATACAAAAGAAACCATAATTTTATGCAGTGCTCACATATAAGAAGCATGACAGCTCTGACTCCTTTTTATTTTGAAATTTATCCTCAGTTGTGGTCATTTAATCTCCAACATTTTAAACTATTCTGTGATGAGTTAACTTAGTGAGTTAACAGTCCGTTACGGTCTTTTTTTCTGAATGCTGCCTTTGTAAAATTATTGGAGGGGGAGAAACTCTCTCCACCTACAGCTTTAGTCTCCAGGTACCTGAGACGAGTGATCTTTGTCATTTGGTACCGGCATCCGGCAGCCTGCCGCCCCCTCTACTTTTCTTGGTGATGACTAATCCTATTTCTGGAGTGAGCTAAGCTAAGCCTGAGTGTTTTAGATGATTATTCATTGTTGAAAAAGTTCTTTTCTCATGTCTTCAGAGAATGGCTGAAATGATAATAAAGCATAATGTAACAAAAAAAAAAAACAGAAATGCATAGTATCAGGGATGCTCTGTATTTTAATGATGCTGCTATGTAGAGAATCACTATATCTTTCTGATTTGCATTTTCTTGCCTTTTTGAAACATGGGCACAAGTCTTGCATTGCTGTTGATAATAAACAGAATATTTGATATTACATTTCTTATTACGATTGCCACCTCTTCCCCAGCGCAGCAGACTGTAAGATACATTTACATTCTTTAATATCCTTCTCCTCCTTTTATATGCATGACATTCCCTTTTTTCATTCATTATTATGAAGGGCTTTTGTATTAAAGCCTGAACTATTTCCACAGCAACTGAGATATCTAATAAATGTTTCAGTATTTATGGAGAGATAGAATGCAGAAATGAAATTCAAAGGATGGAGGCTCATTTTCTGCAAATGCCCTCAATAATTCAGAATAAGAGGAAATAAACAGAACATCTGTTAATGCAACTTGAATTATGTGGAAATCTCTTTTGGAAATTGCACTAGATATTGGAAAAATAATTAACCTTTATAACCCTAAGTTAGCATTTTATTCAAGGGGCGATTAGTGCTATGTAAAATTACTGCAACGTTACCATTCTCTCTGGATATTGTACAATCTTGAGCAGTGTAAATGGCCTCTGAAGGAGCATAATATGTTTAATATGCTGAGTTTGTTTGACTGCCACATCCTGCAACTGCGTACTGTGTAACAATAAGCAAATTACTGTATCAGACCCGTTTCTGAGTCATCCTTCTAAACAGATAAGCAGGCTCAGTATACCTTGTAGGGTTAAACAAAATGCATGTTAACGGTAAGAGGGAAATAACACAAAAGTTTACCGGAAAGGCAAAAATAATAATAATAATAACAATGAAGCACTCCTGATATGGTTTAGTAGGTTATGTTTTCCCAATAAATTCTATATGTTCCATTGCTGCATTATTATGTGGCTCATCTCACCCAGCTAATCATAATGTTCATTTTACTTCAAGAATAGCAGCTGGTGCTTTAACAAACAGGTGTACTTTTAAAGTGGTGGTACTTTTCACTTAAAAATTACCCTTGTTAGTATGAGTGCCACCTTTGGTGCCCCCCACTAAAAATGTGCCATGCTTAGTAAGGCTAACAGGTCGACAGGAAATAAAACAAAATTATAATAGGAGATTTCATTTTAACAACTGGCATTATTTAGTGACTACAATCTCCACTACTCTGACCCTGAAAAGAAAAAATAAAATTCAGTACAGAGGAGACAAAATTAGGGATAAAATCAGGGAAATATGAGTACTATGACTGTATCTGACATAGTGTATTGCTTCCAATGAGCAGTCTGCATTTCTCAATAGAAAGATACGCTATGTCATCAAAAGTAAATATATTGTACATGGTCAGGCAACAAGTGTTTGCAGGTAGCAGAGCTGGAATTTTCAGTTTCTAGATTTCTAAGCTATTGCTCTATTTTATTTTGTATTTGTTTTCCAAGGTAGAGTACTGATTTCCATGGACCTTTTTCAGATTCAGCCCAGGAGCAATATCTGGTTAAGTGACTCGCTCAGTCGCACAGGTAGGCAGTGGAGGCTGAGCGAATCACATCTTGTATCATTGCACCACAGGAAACAGCTTGTTAACAGCTCCTTAATCCTCTAAACCAACTGTCAGACAAATAATCTAATTTACAGTTCTGCTACAGTTCATTGAAGCAGAATTCCTTATGCTTTTCCTAAAGGCATTTCCATTTCTGTGTGCAGAAAATAGCAGTTGTGGACACAAAACATAACTGTCATTTTTTTCTGCAAGGGGTCTGCCCCCATCCCCCATATACACACAAAAAGTGCAAATAATCTGCTTGAGACAATGAGGATCTGATTATGATCATAGAAGAGACAAGCATTTTCTTATTTTATGATGGTTTTGTACTGAGAAGACTGTTTTCTGAAAAAGACAATTTTAGATGTTTAGAGTGAGATTTTCATTATTGAATCTAATACCTCCATGCTACATATAGACAACCAAGGCTGGAGATTTCTCCTGTGTCGTTTGGTCTTAAGAAGCCTGTTTTGGCCAATACTGTTCTGCTGAACTAGGCTTCATGAATCTGTGGTCGCTGAATCACTTTCTTTAATGTATGGATGGTGATCCTGGACTTAGTTAATATAAATGGGAGCTGGAGGATAGAACTGTATTGGGTGGGAGGGGAGGCCCCCATAAATACTTTTTGCTGCAGAGTTTGTGAGTTTGTTTTTTACTGAAGTATGGCTTCTCATTAGTAGGGTTTGCATAAATATTTGACAAAAGTGGTCTGCCAACAAGTCTGCCAAAATTGAGACTTCTCATTTATATTTGAGGGGTGAATAAAGAAATCTAACAAAGGACTAATCAAAGAACAGCAGGTAGTATTCTAAGCCAGGGGATTGCTGAATAAGTAATTGAGGCAGTAATTACTTGTATTTTAATCCTGTAAAGCAACAGACAGACAGCAGACCAATAATGAAAGCAGAAAGCCAACTGCCTCTCTTCCCCACTATGTTAAAAACTAGGATTCAGAAACAAACGTGTAGCATAGGTTCTGCCACTAAAAGAGAAGGGTATGTTTTCCATAAAAATTCATATACTCAGCTCCCTTGTGTGGTCTGTTATTCTGAAGTAATTCCTCAGCATGTGGGTCTGTACTTTCCAGACTGAATAAAATCTTGGTGATGGGACTTAGGCAAGCAGCTGGGAATGGGTAATGGAACCATTGCTGGCTTTTATCATACTGCATGTGTGTTTTTGAACAGACCGATACAGACCCCAGGACATGAGTGTGCAATAGCACAAGTGCTCCTACACCATGTTCCCAAGTGTGTAAAACTTTGATAACTGATCACAGCCACTGTTATGTTTTGTTCATTGCTGATTAGCCCCCTGGTCTCCTCAAGGGTGCATACTAATAGTTGCTGTTCTGCATGCCCCCCCCCCACCACCACCACCATCCCAAAACACACAGCTTGAACAACCCAGGCAGGCTGGCTGCAGCCAACCCTGCTGCACAAGTTATAATAGATGAACCCAGGCTGTCTGCACTGCAAACAGAGGCCCTGCCTTTGTGGCAATATGGCAGTATGTGATGTCATGTTTGCTTCTGCTGCTTTATGCTAGCTAGAAGTACTTGTAGAACTGCAGGTAAGGAACTGTAAAATGTCACTGTACTTTCATGCAAGCGTGTTCCCTTGTGGTATTTGCAGATATGTCCAAAAATCCATATCTGCAAACATGGAACAAACATAAATGCTCATTTTGTGTCAATAAAGGGAAGATGAAGCCAGAAGCACGAAGACCTGGCACTATTTGTTTCGCAATGTTTCACCACCTAAACTTGCCCATGTGTTATGTGTTTAGGTAATGTAGCAAAAATAAATCTTGTGAAGATGTTCATTTAAAATGTCTCATGCTGGAAAAGTATACAGCACAGCAATGTAGATACCAAAACACATAAATATAAGATAATGATATACTGAAAGAAGGCAACGCAAGCAATTAATAAGTAGGTAGGTGAAACCACAACCCATTATCTATAGCTCAGAGGAAATGACCTCCATTTCTTAGGCAAGTGCAAGGAATCCACAGAGGTATCTGTTTTGTGGCTCAAGATGAGGTACATAAGAACAGAGACATAGATGATGATCTGTCCTAATCTACCTAAACATGGAGTATCTCTGGGGTGAACAGGAATATATACATTATTTTACCTGTACAGACATATGATGTCAGTGGGAGGAGGAGATGAGACCTAATGTGACAATCTGTTTGCTCAGTTAGTACCTATACAACTAGTCCTCAACTGACTGCCCATACCTCCCTCATCTTCAATATCCCCTTCTATCCTCTCCTAACAGCACACTAGTGCTCGAGGTCTTCATTCATTGGGACAAGAGAATCCAGTGCCTCACCTTTCATTCTTTAAAATAATTCTCATCTCAGTCTTAAATTTGGTCCATATGATGTTTCATCCTTGCACTTCCTGCTGGCCTGACCTTTTATTTAAACACTATTTCCCTGTCACCTTCCCTCATAGGCTTCTGTGAACCCAAATCACATCCACATTGCAACCAATATCAGAGTTTCAGTGGGCTTGTTCTTATTTTGAGTCTGACTTATCCAGAATGTTCTCATTGGATTAAATTTTGGGTTCTCATAGTGGACTTTCCATATACACAATATTTCCATCATGAAAACTGTACTTTAATCTTCTTAAATATGTCATTAATAGTCTATGAGCTTAGCACAAAAAATAACTGCAACAATGATTTTGAATACTACAGATGAAGTACAGATGCACATTTATGAGAGTGGTATATGTAAAGAATGGCAAAGTGTTAAAAAAATAAACTTGGTGTTTTAAAAGGAAAATGCAGCAGACTGCAAATATACAGTGCTTTGTGACTGACAGTGGAGGAGGATATAGTTTGCCAACTAGAGAAAAAGATAAGGACTCTAACTTTGGTGTGGTTGGTATCAACAGAGGATTTAATATACCAAATGCAAAGCAAAAGAAAAGTAAGTCAGCTAATGTTGTGTGCACTATATATTATGGAAAGAAAAGTAAATCTGACCTCGAACTAGGCTCTGAATTTAACTCATTTTTCATAGAAACTATTACTACCCTTACCAAGACATTTCCCAATAATAACCCAACTGCTCTACATTCTCCCTCTTCTAACTCACCTCATCTGTTTGAACTCAAACCCATCTCCACTAACTTTATGAAAAAAAAACTTTTGTCCAAACTTAAACCTTGCTCTAACGCTCCTGACAATATTCCCTCTTCCTTCCTTCCTAAAATGTGCTGCTGATGGTATTGCTCTCCCACTCAGCATCATTATTAACTGATCCATAAAAGAATCATACGTCCCCAAACTCTGGCACTCAGCTTATATTCTTCCTCTTCATAAATGAGGCAAAAATACCAGCATCTCAAACTTTCACCCCATTGCTTTGCTCTCACCAATCTCCAAAATCCTGGAAAAATGCATCCACCTCCAACTTATGCCTTTCCTGACCCAAAACAATCTTCTCACTCCTACCCAGTATGGCTTCCTTACAGGCAGTAGCACAATAACTGCTCTACTCTCTTTCCTAGAAACTGTCACTCAAGCCCGAGATTCAGAACACTTAGTTTCTACTGTTTTACTCGATCTGTCTAAAGCCTTTGATACTGTTTCCCACAAGCACCTTTTCTGTCATCTCTCAAACCTTAATCTCTCACATAATGCTTTATCCTGGTTCTCCAGCTATCTATCAGACCTATCACAGGCAGTCAAATGGAAGTACCCTATCTCTTCCTTCCTACCTACCCCAACTGACGTACCAAAGGGATCCGCCCTTGGGCCAATGCTTTTTAACATCTTCATCAATAACTTTCACACTGCTATTCCTGATGCTAAAATTATTCAATATGCAGACGATTCAACCTTAGTCTGCTCTGCCTCAAACCTCTCTGAATTGCTGACTAAAACCCAAACTGCCTTCTCAACAAATGAAAACTGGATGCGCCAAAACCTCCTCTCTCTCAATGCAAATAAATCAAAGATTCTACTATTCCCTCCCACAAAGACCCTCTCCTACGATAAAAACAACTTCAAAGTCTATAGTCAAACCAACTCTCCTATAGAAGTGGTCCCCTCTGCCAAACTACTTGGCATTGCTATAGATGAACACCTCAAGTTTGATATTCATATTCAACAAAATATTAAGAAAACTCACCAAAAGCTAGGTATATATAGGAATAATCACTTTCTCTCCATCTCTTCCAGGCAAACTCTGGCCTCGACTTATCTTCTTCCTTCCTTAGTATACGGAGCCCCTCTCCTAACCAACCTGTCCTCCTCTATCACCTCTAAACTAGAAAACTGCTACAACAAAATCTCTAAATTTGCCTCTAAATCTAAAAATACCACCCATCACTGCCTAACCCTACAATCCCTGAACTGGCTTGAACTCCCAGACTATCTAGACTATCTCCAACTCACTACTGCATATAGACTCATATTTCACCCAACAGAATGTCCCGCTCTAACTAATATCCTTCCTCCTTATACACCCAACAGGGCTCTCAGATCTGAAAATCAGAACTTAATTACTATCCATAAACCTAAATGTCCTGCTGGCCAACTTCTCCTATATTTCTCACTAGGCAAAAAAATGAATTCCCTTCCCTCCACACTAAGAACCATACCAAACTCAGAAAACTTCAAACCCAACTATTCAAACACCTGTCCACTAAATGGAAATGTACCTGCCTTCACCCAACCTAATCACAGGGGGTTCTATCTCTGGTTTTCAAGCTCTACAACTCTTATAGTTATCTTCCTATGAGCCTATTTAAGCTCTCAACAATTTCTGTAGCTTCTCTCTAAGCTCTCAACAACTCCTACAGCTACCTTCACACAGCCCAAACTTGTAAATATTGTAAATCACATTCTACTGTTGATGTGCATATGTAATGCATATTTACATTTTCTTAAAAGGTTTGTATGTAAACTGTTTCCACACCAAACACATATCTGTTTTCCTCAAATGAAACTGTATGATCCCTACCTTCAAGTTTAATGAATTTGTTAACTATGCATGATATTGAATGCATTTATGAGTAACTATTCTACATAATATTATATTTAATATTAACTATCAGTTGTATCTAAATTGTATAATGCATCTTGGAGCTTTTCTCCCCGGGCCTCCACTGTAAATGGGTCAGTTTGTCCCAGTGGTCTTCCCCGGTAATCAAACTGCAAATAAATAAATAAATAAAAAGAAAGAAGGAAATGGGAATAACATAAGGAGACAGGGAGCATAGACAAGATGGTGGGAGTGTAGGACACAAGAATTGCAAATAACTCGCTACAGTAATGGCAAGAGTAAGGCTAGTGAGGCTTAGAAGACATGAGACTTCACAAGAAGCAGTTGGTGATACAACTTCCAACTCATGAAAAAGTAGTTATACACTCCATCCATATTCTTAGTATTTCACCACTTTGCCAGTTACCTTCTGGTGACCTACAAGTTCCACACGGCTCCCTTTAGACAAAGATATTTAACTCATCAGACAAAGAAAACCTTTATCATGAGCAGTAGTAGAATTCCCCTGTCCTCCCCAAATTTCCCCCAGTCAGTATAGATAGCACTTTAGTGCTCTCTTGAAAAGAATGATATCCCAGTGAATTCTTCTTGGCCAGCAAACCATAGTTAATCAATAAAACAGAAAGTGCATTCTCTGACTCTTACCCAAACCAATCTAATGCCAGTTTTTGAATTAAAGCACAAGAATTACAAGCAGCATTGCAAAGAAGATGCCAACAATACTTTTTTTCTGGATAAATTCAGAGGACCATCTTTTGTTACATGCAAACAGATAACTGCACTTATGTCAACTCACGTAGACCATAGTGTTAAAATAGTAAGTAAGGGTAAGGGTGGAGGCAAGGCTTCTCTCACTGGGGAGTGTGTGGGTGGGGTCTCTCTCACATAACATACTTTTCTGTAAGCATTTTACTTTTTTCTCTCTTTACTATTTCCATTATAATGCATTACCACATAATAACTTCCAGGCATGCGTATTTCCAAGAAAATGTTTTACTGAATTGTGCCTTAGTAAATACTGCTTCAGAAAGCTGAACTTACAACACTCAATGAAAATGTGAGAACATGGAGATGAATGAAGACATAGAAAGACTCATCATACCAAGAATGAGGCACTCTATCTAGCTGTGCTTTAGGGCTGCGGTTAAAAGGCAAGCAAAGTATATCAGTATATAGCTTAAAGCATGCCATAAGAGAGTGAGAAGACAAAGACAGAAATTCTACACTGATTTTTTTAGCACTTTAATTGCATTAGTACTTAAGACACAGGCAAACATACATTTGCATAAAAGAAAACAAACCAGTGTTAACATGTTCATATTTATACAATTATCATCAGTCCAGCATTACAGAAATTAATCATTTCCTGCCTTCCCTTAAATCTCACTCCTCCAAAACATTATTTTGCATGTATTTGGGTAAGAGTCAGAGAATGCACTTTCTGTTTTATTGACTCAAAAGACAATCATAAGGCCTTCTTTAGCTATGTTAGAAACCTGGGAGGAAACTCCCAGATATGCTCAGAGCTAGTTCAAAATGATGTGAAGATTACTGATCCTACAGACATTGCCAACATACTGGCTGACAGGTTCAGTGCAAACTTCTCCCTCCCCCAAAAGGAGAGATATCTATACCAAACGATTGCAGCCCCCCAAACATCTCCAGCGCCCAAGTGAGAACTGCTCTCTCCAAAGCAAAAATCACAGCATCCATGGGACCTGATGGTGTCCCCGGCTGTGTGCTCCATGAACTCAATGAGGAATTAAACCCACAGCTAGGACAGCTGTTTAATCAAAGTCTTACCTCTGGATACGCACTCCAGGAGTGGCGCACTGCAACTGTGGTACCACTTCACAAAGGCGGTGCCTCCACCGACCCTGGAAATTACCGCCCATTAGCTTGACAAGCCTTATCTGCAAAGCCATGGAGAGGATCATAATGGACCTCATAAATAAAGACATAGGGAATTTGCAGACTTTGGATCCAACCCAGTTTGGCTTTGTCAAAGGCAGATCATGCCTTTTAAACTTGGTTGACTTTTTCAAACAGTCACCAAAGCCATTGATGAGGGAAAGGCAGTCCATACAGCCTACCTCGATCTGGCTAAGGCCTTCGATACAATACCCCATTCGGGTATCATTGAAAAACTCATCAGCTTAAATGTCAACCCATACATCACAAGATGGGTTGCAAACTGGCTGAGTGACAGAACCCACAGGGTCAGAGCTGCTGGCGCCATGTCAGACTCAAAGCCTGTCACAAGTGGTGTCCCACAGGGCTCAGTCCTGGGCCCACTCTTGTTTGGCATCTACTTTTCCAAGTACAAGCAAACACAGGAGGGTTATGGCTGACAAAGTTTGCAGATGACTGCAAACTGGGCCATAGTAGAAAACACATCTGACACAGATATCCTTCAGAAGGGTCTCACAGAAACGGATAACTGGTGCCAGAGCCACGGCCTAAAGTTAAATGCCAAAAATGCATAGTCATACCCTTCGGGAAAAACAAGGTTACCCCTAGCTACCAAATAGGTGGCAATCCACTGAGCACAGAAGAAGTTATCAGGGACCTGGGGACCCAGGTTGATAGTAGTCTGTCATTCGACACCCATGTAGCTAAAGTAGTTAGGAAGACCTTCTACATTGCCCACCTTATCATGAAGGGATTCTCATCTAGATCAAGGGAGGTCATAGTCTCCCTTTACTCATCACTCATCAGACCAATGATTGAGTACAATGCCCCATTCGAATGTATCTGACCCGACACTTGCAGCAGCTGGAGAGGCCACAAAGTTCCTCACCAAAAGGATAAAGGGTCTCAAAATCTGTCCTATGCTGCCCGACTGAAAGAACTCCAGCTCTATTCAGTCGCCACCGCTTGCTCAGAGGTGACCTTTGCCTAACATACAAGGCCATGTCAAACCCAGATTTGATGAATATGCTTCACCTCAAAAATCTAGATCCATCAGAGCCACAAGGGCGGAGACTTAAACCTTGACACGGCTATTAATAGGACGTGCTGGAGGGATAGATTCATCACCCAAAGACTCCCTATGCTGTGGAACAAAATCCCGGTACATGTGAGGCAGAGCACCTCGCTGGCCTTGTTCAAGAGAAATCTTGACCAATGGATGGGAGATCGCAGATATACCCCAGGGATTACCTCAGTGTCACTGCTCGACAGAGGCACAGAAAAATAATGGGTATAGTTCCCCATACTAAAGGGGTGGCCTAAGCCACAAAACGATGGGCTAGGCTTGTAAATGCCCTCGGGCAGATAGCCTAGTATGAACCTATGAACCTATGAACCTATGAACCTATTGTTCCTACAATTTCCATTTTCTACATAATTTGCTCCTACCCTTTTCTAAAGATCTCACTCCCAGTTCTTTTATCTCTATTAAAATACTCGCTAGTTTGAATACAGTTGGTTTATACTTCGATTTCCATTTTTATTAATTGCTTTTTGGCAGCCACCAGAATTAAACTTAACAAAGCCTTACTATATCTAGACAATTCAGATCCTGCTTCAGAGCTACAAAAAGTAATTTCATTACCTGCACCCATTTACTTACCCAGTATTTCTGACATGGTACTTTATAGGGAATTGTTAAAGTCTGCCACCTGATTACACTGCCAAAACATATGTTCCCGCTTTCTTCCCCATCACATCTCCAGCATTTGCCATCTACCTAAGGAAAATCTCTTTGGAGTCTGTTTGGGGTACAAAAATACCTATGCAAACAATTCCAAGCAAAAATCTTGAATCTTTTAGACTTTGTTGCATATTTGGGAACCATACATATGCCCTCCCACTTGTGATTGAATTGCTTATTCAGTCTTTCTTCCCAATCTTTTCTAACCTCCTCTGATCGCTTCCTATAGTTATTGTGTATTATTTTGTGTGCTGCACTAATTATCTCTTTTTTAACAGCCGTTTCTGTTCTAGATTCAACTTAAAACTCTACCAGAGCTGGTCTTTCACTTAAATAAATATGGTGTTTTTATATGTGGATCAAATGGAGCATCCTTACTTCAGCTTCCTTTTAACTGGTGTGTTGAAAATGGAGTTATTTCTACTGCTGAAACAACAGCAATCACATCAGCACTGATGATTGTATTCTGAAAATGGTGCATTTCTTGCTCACCAAAGAAAGAGGAAAGGCAAGTACTTGAATTTTTGTGCAGAGACCAAGTTATTGCTTTTTTGAGTCATGGTTAACTGAAAATGGTTGTACTAAGTAACAGAGTTGGGGAGAGTTCACCTCCTACTCATAGCTCTGATTTAAGACAAATATCTGTAATCACTGTATCACAGTTTTGTGGCATTTGAGGAACAATTAAACAAACCACCACCAAAAGACAACAAGAAACAATTACAGTATAAAACTGAATGCTTTCATTCTTCAGTATATCAAGGACTTCATCAGAAAAAATCAAATCAAGCAACTTCCCTCTTTTAGATTATTTCATATAATTAAACAAAATAACGTAACATTCAACTGTCTATAAATATTTTTGTTAATCCATCCATTTATTAACTCCACTGTTTCATTTTTAACAAACATTTAATGTTAAGAACATCATTTAAACTCAATGACTTGTCTACCCTTAATATGACTTGCTATCTTAGTTCCTTGTTCTCCATCTCCATATTTACATTTCATCAAATTCACTACATACTTGGCCAACCACCTTGAATGCAAACTTCTTAAATGTTCTTTGAATTAGAATGTTTTGCCAAGGCATTATTTATATCCTTATTTTTAATGGCTAAATTATGTTCATGTATATGCTTTGATAAGTTTCTAGTGGATTTTCTTACATACAAACCTGTGCAACTGCAATATCTGGTGCCATAAACCACCCCTAAACTGTTACTTGTATAAACTCCATTAATAAAAAAATATTTATTAATGTTTGCAAATTTCAAAAAAATCCTAGAATCAATAAATCTACAAGCTTTACAACCATTACAGAGAAATGTAACTGACTTAGACTTAACTTCCTTTATTGCATGTTCTAACAACTATTTTAGATCATTTCCTTTTAATATTAAATTTAGGTTTTTCACCAATAGCATCCCCTAAATCTTGATTTCCACTAATAATTTTCCAATTCTCCTTAATTATCTCTTCAATAGAGCCTGCATTTTAATAGCTAGGATCTATAAAGGCTTCATTGAAACTATCACTTTATTCCCTTTTATTGTTCTTAAAAACATATTCTTGTTTTAAAATCAGGGCAAATTTCCCAGACCTGTGCTCTTTTCCTTCGTTTTTCGTATCTTCCAATTTATTACAAGGGTAGCCCCTCTCTCTATAAAAAAAATCAGTAAAAATTTCTGCCTATTTAATAAAGTCCTCATCCTCACTGATTAATCTACTTAACATAATATATTGCCCCTTAGCAATGTTCATTATCATACTAAAATTATGTTGACTCATATAATGTATATAATTGTATAGAAACATGTTTTCTACTGTTAGAAGACTGTGTCTTATTTAAATCTAAGTTCACTGTAACATCGAAAAACTAACAATAGTACCTGCATCCCCTATTGTAAATCTTAAAAAAATGTTACTGTCGCTAACATTAAATTCCAAACAAATGCACAAAACTGTTCTATGGTCCCATTCCTTAAAAAAATTAAGTCATCTGTGTAATGGTTATAATTTGTAACCACAGAAAAACTTGAATAAACTTTCAAAAACTTGCATTCTTGCCAAGCCATCACTAAATTAGCAAAGACTGGTACCACATTATTCCCCAAATCTGTTGCTATACAACATAATTAAACCTTAAAAATATTAATTAATTAATTTATTTATTTATTTATTTTCAGTTTGATTACTGGAGAAGTCCACTGGGCCCAAATCTGCCAATTTTCAGTGGCGGCCCGGGGAGAAAAGCTCCGTAAATATTAGTTAACATAACTTCCATAAATAAATGTTAACTTGCAGATTACTAACATCTGTATATTTACTCAAATAACTCCTCATATATTCTATCCCTTCAGCTTGTGGGATTACATTATTCAGTGAAGTAACATCTAATGTGGCTAAATAATGCCCTTTCCCTTTAAATGTATACAAATATAACTAATTTAAAAATACCAAAGTATCCTATAAATAAAACTTGGAACTTACAATAGGATTCAAAACTGTGTCCATATATACAGACAAGGGCAATGTTTTGCTTTGTTTGGCAGAAATGAAAGGCCTAAATGGTGGATTCTTACTATCTCTATATATATTTGGTATACCAAACATATAGTCCAGCTTAAAGTTATCCATACTTAAAAATGTATAAATTTTAAATGTAATATGTCCTTGACCCATTAAATCTAATAAAAAATAATCAATCTCGTTGTTTTTTCTTATATACATTCATTACATACTATTTTATAACAAGTTCTGCCTGTCAAATGCAATTCCATACCTTTAATATAATCAACATCATCTATTTATAATTAAACCATTGCCCATGTCTGCCTTTAAAAACCTAAGTTGGTTCATTTTTTTCTTAAATTTAAAAGTGCCAATCTTCCCTTCTGGTTTAAATCAAACCACTTTTGTTTTCTTCTCTTATCTAACAGATGATAAAAATAATGTTCTTGATTTATAAGTGCCAATCTTTCCTCCTGGTTTAAATTTGAGGAAGAACGTTTATTACTTTTAGGAGAGATTCATTGAAAAGTTGTATCATTTTTGACCTGTTACTGTAGTGTGAAGTATATGGCACATTATACAACACTCAGAACAGATGGATTTGACGTAGTCAACTCAGTGAAAGCCAACTGAGAAAATCCATGCCTGCAAAGGGGTGCTATGCTCCTTATCTGCAACTGACCAAAGTAAATTCTGTATTTCTGCTGTGATAGAGGTTTTTATCTCTTATATAAGCACTCTCCAGAAAGTAGTCTTCTAAGCCTCATATTCTGAAAATATCATGTCCATTTGACTGAGGCTGTATTAAATATAATGAGTAGATATATATCGATAGGTCAACACCAAACTGGCCATCTGTGCTGGTTCAGCAGGCTCCTTGTCTTCAGTCAAATGCCTGTCGTGAATCATACCATAGCATTCTATCTGTGAGTGGCTACTAGCAAAGAACATGTGTGATGAATGGAAACATGGTCTTCTTTGCAAAATGCTCGACTGGATCAAACAAAAGCACATCAGGGAAAATCTATTTGGTAAGTATTACATTTATATCTGTCTGTTACAGAACCATACTTTCACAGAATGAGTAACTGTACACTGTAGACTGATACATCTTAGGTTCTGTTTTACAATAGTATTGCAGACATTCTGGAGATTACATTAATAGCTTGATTCTCATGTGTATTGGTGCATGAGGATTGGATCATGAGTAGAGCATAAAAAAGCCTCCCACTGCTAAGATGACACCATACTTGGATGCCCAGATTTCCTCTTTCTGCTTCCTGATATTCCAGAATTGTTCTCCCCATTTAATGAGGTCCATTTCTCAGAGTAAGCCAGACAATGGCTGTGGGAGAGATGGCAGGCAATGGGAGGGAGATACATGACAAGCAGGCTTAGGTTACATATCATATCAGCTTCTCCCCATACCAGCAATAAATAAAAATAAGTTCTGCAACAGGTATGTACATTGTTGCAATGCTGTTGGTGTACAAGGATAAAGCTCTGATTACAACAAACATGACCTGAGTCTAATTAGTTGCTGAGGCACTGTTTGGAGCTGGTGTGGCCGGAGAAGACATTTGATGAAGCTTAGCTTGTTCACCTGTCTTTTAGAGGATGGGCAAAGACATTTTTCTGGGTACATTATCCATGGTAGAATCCCTGATGAAGCCTGGGGATCACATAGAGGCAATGTCTGCAACATGTGAGCAGAGCCATTTGACTATATGTAGATGGAAGTGTGAGCATATATCATGGAGGTCCATGGCATACCAACCACTTGGATGCTACCTGTATGTGTAGAGGCTGCTCTGGTTTAAGATGAAATCCCTGAACTTGGCACAATAATTACTGTTCCCATTCCTACCTCACTCAACTCTCACATTAGGGCAACTAATGGGCTGTAGGGATGTCACTGCAAGGAACAAATGCATCTGTAGAGAACCAGAGGTCAGATCTTAAGGGTCATTAAGGAACCAGCCAGAAAAAGAATGTTCATTCTGCTTGCAGCACAGTGGCCTGGTAATGAATACAAATGTTCTTCATGTAGACCACTGTGCAGACATCACTGCAGGAAACTCTACCACAGACTAAGGTCTAATATTTGGCCTGGCTTTCCAAACTAGGCATCTCTCAGCCAGGTTACTTTCACATACCAGGTATATAAATGGTGTCCACTCACACCATCTTTAGTTCTTTCTTTACTGTATTTATGAATGTTAGCAGAAAGAGTGTTTGTCAGTGGCTAATCTGTCAGTCCAGATATATAACCAAAGAGTAGGGCACATAAATACCCCACATAGGATCCTTTCTTGTATCATTGCCTATAGCTGGCATCATGTTTTTGGCAGGCTTATTGTATTATATCATGGTTTTGTTTGTACATCATAGTAGCGGATGCCTTACATGGAGGTCTAGGGATGTCTGCCCATGAGAAAGTCAATAGATGTGGTTGCAAATGCCAAATTCACCCAAAGACTTTCATGATAAGTGAATTTACTGCCATGGTCTAGTTCATAACATTAGTGAGTGTAATTTGTAAGGAACTTAGGCCTAAAACCTTTAAGGTGAACCATGAGACCTTCAAGCTTATTTGACCAAGAAGAAGAATGCTGCCATCATTGGAAAACCTGTCGTGTTGGCAGAGCCACCGGAGTGTCCAACTTAGATGTCCCCTTAAAAAGAAAAAGACAAAAGCAAGGCCAGGTGGAGAAGTCCAAGGAGACCCTGGAATCTAGTCATTTATCTAGGGACCCTAGGTCTGAAGACATCAATTCCACAAAGGCATTCAAGCAGCCCATAACCCTGACATCTGCAGCAGATTAGGCCTCTGTTCACGCTACTTTGGAAGTCACACCAGCACTGGCGCTCAGTACATCCTACTGGACTGAAAACTTAACTAGGCTGACGTCCAGCAGATGTTGGGTCCTGAACTACATCTTGCTATTAACCCAGGGGAGGTTACTGTAGAGGAAGAAATACAAGCTTGCAGGAAGTCAAAACCAGGGGACACCCCTCTTCAGGCTCAAAGGTCCCCAGTCACTACTTGCCATGATAATACTCTGACATCAAAAGCATGAACCTCTGCTAAACCAAAGTTGCTGGCTTATGGTAGGAAATCAACTCCCACCTTCATCCTGCCTCCCTCCCAAGATTGGACTAAGCTAAGATGGTTCAAGTATCCTTACAGTTTGTACAGAACCTGCATTTAGATGCCAGCCAGCCATCTCTGTCAGAAGTACAAACCGAAAGCAAAAGGGAAGTATCCCCTTTGAGAGACCATAACTCAGCTAACTTTAAGGATTGCAGAGTAAGATCTCAGCTATAAGTCCCAGATATCCTTCCTCTTATTCTGTAACACAGTCAGTGAAGATACTTGGTCTTGTATTCATCATTGGAAAATATGTTATTTGGGGATACCCCCTCCCACATTAAGGAATATTTCCAGTGGCAAAATTATTTCTCAACCTCCCAGAAAATGGCTATGGATCTCCTGGGGTTGGCCCCCTGAATAGGTAGCTATCCCTCCCAGATGTTTTGGTGCTACCTCTCAGGAACTAGGGACTCTGAAAATAATCACAGGCAATACTGTTATGATGTGGTACATAAAACTCTTGTTTGGCATCTACTTTTCCGAAGTACAAGCAAACACAGGAGGGTTATGGCTGACAAAGTTTGCAGATGACTGCAAACTGGGCGCCATAGTAGAAAACACATCTGACACAGATATCCTTCAGAAGGGTCTCACAGAAACGGATAACTGGTGCCAGAGCCACGGCCTAAAGTTAAATGCCAAAAAATGCATAGTCATACCCTTCGGGAAAAACAAGGTTACCCCTAGCTACCAAATAGGTAGCAATCCACTGAGCACAGAAGAAGTTATCAGGGACCTGGGGACCCAGGTTGATAGTAGTCTGTCATTCGACACCCATGTAGCTAAAGTAGTTAGGAAGACCTTCTACATTGCCCACCTTATCATGAAGGGATTCTCATCTAGATCAAGGGAGGTCATAGTCTCCCTTTACTCATCACTCATCAGACCAATGATTGAGTACAATGCCCCATTCGAATGTATCTGACCCGACACTTGCAGCAGCTGGAGAGGCCACAAAAGTTCCTCACCAAAAGGATAAAGGGTCTCAAAATCTGTCCTATGCTGCCCGACTGAAAGAACTCCAGCTCTATTCAGTCGCACCGCTTGCTCAGAGGTGACCTTTGCCTAACATACAAGGCCATGTCAAACCCAGATTTGATGAATATGCTTCACCTCAAAAATCTAGATCCATCAGAGCCACAAGGGCGGAGACTTAAACCTCGACACGGCTATTAATAGGACGTGCTGGAGGGATAGATTCATCACCCAAAGACTCCCTATGCTGTGGAACAAAATCCCGGTACATGTGAGGCAGAGCACCTCGCTGGCCTTGTTCAAGAGAAATCTTGACCAATGGATGGGAGATCGCAGATATACCCCAGGGATTACCTCAGTGTCACTGCTCGACAGAGGCACAGCAAAATAATGGGTATAGTTCCCCATACTAAAGGGGTGGCGTAAGCCACAAAACGATGGGCTAGGCTTGTAAATGCCCTCGGGCAGATAGCCTAGTATGAACCTATGAACCTAAAAAAGCAGGGAGGCACACCTTCTTATCATCTTTGCAGATAGGTGATGCAGGCCTGGGATCAGGCCTTGCAGTCTAATATGTCCCTGCCATGTGCATACTAGCTTAGGAAAATGTAATAGCAGATCTGTTAAGCAGGACCTCTGCAGAGCTACATAAAAGGATTCTGCACAGACAGACTTTCTCAGATCTGATGGTCAGATAAGGTATCCCAGAAACAGACTGCTTTACTAGTCCACCCAACAGATAAGTTCTGCTGCAGAGCCGTTTGCAGGCTGCCTTCAGCAGTGGATGTTTTATCCCTGAATTGGATATGTCTATTTCTGCATGCTTTCCCTCCAATATCTTTGTTCCTCAGGCTGAGAGAAAAGATGAAGGAAAGGAGGCAAACATGATTCTGTTAAACCCATTCTGGCCAAGACAGCATTGATTCTCTAACCTCATTCAGATGGCAAGAGAGAAAACATACCTGCCTCCTTTGCATGGGAACTTCCTGACACAGTGCAGGTGTTTTTGACACTCCCCACTCTAACCACATCGAACCTTGCAGCTTTAAGGGTATGACTTTATTACCCTTTGCACACCTTTATTATGAAGGCAGGCTAACAATTATGAAGAAGACTAGGGGAGTGAGTACAACAAAGTAATACCTAGCAAAATGGAAGAAAATTTCCCTCTGGTTTCAAAGGAGAAAACAGCAGCCAACAGAGGGAGATGTGCCTGTGGTGTGCCAATATCTGTCTCTGAGCTCCTTGAAGCAAACATAGCTTACACGTCAGTAAAAGTATACATATGTGCTGCATCTGCCTGACTGCCAGTGCACCCCAACAGTGGCATCCAGACTGCCAGTTATACAATTTCTAAGTGGCATATCCCACATCAGACCCCCCCCCCCCTAAGGTGAGGTTTGGCCCCAGTCTCGGACCTGAGATTTTTTGGAAAAGTTAACTTTGCCTCCTTTCAAATCAGCAGCAGCATATGACAACCCAAACTCTTGGAAAATACCATTCCTCATTACAGGTGTGTCTGCCAGGATAGTAACATAACTTTAGGCCTTGATATGCAAAAGAACCTCATCTCATATCACACAAAGATGGGGTTACCCTGCATACTAATCCCTCATTTATGCCCAAGGTACTTGCAGAACTAGCCCTCAATCAAGCTATTCAGTTACCTGTTTTCTTACCTGTGCCTCAGAATGCATAAGAGAGAATTTTGCCCTCATTGAATATTCACAGATAACTGAGGTACTGTCTGGACAGAACCAAAGCCATTAGAAATCAGGACAATTATTTGTCTCCTTTCCTGAGGGCAATGTGGGGCTAGTGGTTTAAATAGGCCATCTCCAAACAGATAGCAGTTTGTATCCACTTGTTACAGGACTACTGGAAATTAAATACATGAAAGAATCAGGCTGCACTCTACTGCTATGCTATGACCATTCTTAGGGGGGATAGTGTGCAGGATATCTTAGAAGCGGCCAGAGGGTCTTCAGACCATACATTCTCAAAGCACTACAGGTAAGATGTGGTCTCCAGAACAAAAGAAGGATTTGCCTCTTCACTCAAGGACATGATTTCATCCTCCACTATAAAATAATCCACCTCCCTTTTCTGAAGAGGTAAGTAACTTTTGAAATCTTCTATACATTGATGACTCTAAATGTTATCCCCTCAAAGAGCATAGTACCATAGCATGAGTACATAGCATAGTACCATAGCATGAGTACATAGCATAGTACCATAGTACCACAGCATGAGTACATAGCATAGTACCATAGCATCAGTACATAGCATAGTACCATAGTACCATAGCATTAGTACATAGCATAGTACCATAGTACCATAGCATCAGTACATAGCATAGTACCATAACATTAGTACATAGCATAGTATCACAGTACCATAGCATCAGTACATAGCATAGCACCATAACATTAGTACATAGCATAGTACCATAGCATTAGCACATAGCATAGTACCATAGTACCATAGCATCAGTACATAGCATAATATTATAGCATTAGTAGTTTTTTTTTTTCTTCATTAAAATCAATAAGTAAGACAAGATGGAAACAGCATTATTTAAGAAGGCTAGCTGGAGAAACAATTTATTACATTGAGAAAGTCAGCATCCAACATATACATGCAGTAATATCATAACAGGGCAGTTGCTGAAAACATTGAGACTACATACAGAAGAATGTAGACATGAACAAGCAACTGAAGCTCTAGTAGGTAATATGTATGATACAGGTTATTTGGAGAAAGCAGTTCAAGAAAAAGTAAAGAGTATAAAAAGCCGTAGACAGAGCAAAGGGCAACTGTATTCCAATAGGGATCTGGATGAAGCAAAAGCCACTAATGAGAACCAGAATAAAAGAGATACATATAGTAGCAATATTGGAGTAGTATGTGATGTTATAAAGCATGACTGGAACATTTTAACAAGTGAAGAACTGAGGAAAATAGTGGCTGACAAACCACGTTTTGCATTCAAGAATGCTAAATTGTTAAAACGTAGACTCTGCTATGCTCAAAGAGATGGCCACACAGAACTACATCCTGTGTTATTAAGCAAAGAAGTCGCCTATCATTGTGATAGGTGCAATGTATGTAAATTTATAGATACTAGCAACAGATTTCACACGCAATAATAAGGAGAATATAAACATTGAGAAGATATGCTTGTTGCTGCACAAAAAATACTGTTTATTTAGCCTCTTGCCAAAAAATGCAAAGGATTTTTTGTGGGGAAAAGTAATAGAACTTTGAGAGAGTACACAATACAACATCTTAGTGATCTAAGATATGGTAAACAGACAAATGGGTTAGTTAAACATTTGATATCCAGCCCAGGACATTTTTTATTTATTTATTTATTTATGGTGCTACAATTAGTGAATGAAAGCCCAAGGGGAGGGGGTTTGATAAATAAAACTGAACTAGCAGAACTTCATTGGCTAATAATGATGCAAGTGGAGAAAGAGCCAAGACTTAATTACGTTTCAATGAAGCCAGCCCTGAAAGTCAAAAACTGCTACTCTAATTGGCTCTACTTAGTATAAATGAGTTTAAAACTCAGAGTTTTTAAGTGTTTTTAAAGATCTGAAGAAGGGCAAGTCCCGAAAGCGCTCATTTTTTAATAAACTTGATTTTTATGCCTCCGACTGTGGTTTTTATTTCCAGTTTCATTGTATTTGGGTGTAATATCAGAGACTGTTCGAATGATGATGATTATTATTATTATTTATTTTATGGATAAATCGGTATTTTCATTACGGAATTGCAAAGCTGCAGCAGTGCAATCTGTGCCTGTTTGTTCTAGGTTTGCATTGGATATGTTATCCTTCTCTTCTAAATAGAGAGAAGACTTAATACTGGTTATCAGAATGGGCTTCCTGTATGTGTTAGTGTAGGACCAAATGATATATTTTTAGTCACGTTTATTTTATGTGTAGTACATGTACCACTTTGACTTACAAACACCCAGCGATGGGAATATATAGTCTAATACATGTCAGGTGTTTGAATGTAAGGAAAGAATCTAACAGGTTAACACATTTCCACGCACTGATTGTCATGCTCACTGTATTTGTCAGTTTGTCACACATAATAAGGACTCTTCTCTTTACCTGCCCTTTATTTTCTTCACTCGTGCCTCCTTTTTCAGCTCCTAGTGTTAATATAAACATCACTCCAATAGATCATGCTACTCCTCTTTCAGCCCAGCTGCTAGGACCTATATGTCAGCTCAACTTCCTGTCATGTGCCCTTCTTATTTATCAGTAGTTTTTACTTCCTTATATACTGTACTGATCTTCTCCTTCTCTTCCTAGCCAAGTAATGTCTACATACTGGATTCCCTGACAGTACCAAGCTCCATTTATGTACATTCCCTGACAGTACCAAGCTCCATTTATGTACACTGCTGGAAGGTCACATGATCTCTGTCATGTTCACCTTTCCCTGCAGCAACAAGCAGTTTTAGTTTACGTGTTCTATTCCCCAGACTCCTAGCTCTGGCCAGTAGTACACTCCAGTCCGTGTGCCTTTCTTCCTGTCCTGTAGCCAGCTCCCATTCCTACAGACTATCCTCCCATGGCCACTTATGTGGCAGAGGCATCTGCTTATGAGTGGTCCTGCTCCACCATTTTTGTGTTTTAGTCCTCCAACTTTGCTTCTAGAGCTTTACTTCTTTTCCATTTACAAGTGCAAGTGGTTCTTTTCAAGGAGTACTTCTCCTTCACAGGTGTTGTTACCATTCCATAACAACTTAAAGTGTTTGTACCTGCACATTTAAACAACGTTGGTTATTCTCCTATACCCTTTCCTTCTTCACTTGGCATGCACAGGAGACAGTGACTGTATTACTTTGACTAGTCACACAGTTCTGTCACACTTACCTTAACAACCACCATAATATCATCCATCAGATTATCACATGACTCTTTATCCTACCAATCATAGAAGGTTTCTAGGCTATTGGCCCCAAGGCCCTTATAAGCCTAGCCAAGAGCTTAGCCTATGTTTAGACAAATCAACACCCGATGCCCTTGTCTAGCAGGGTGAAATCCCAGGGGTATATTTTCTTTCCCATCCAGTTATCCAGGTTGCACTTAAAAAGGGCTAAAGAGGTACTCTGCTTCATGTGGAGGGGGAGTCTATTCCATAGATGGGTGAGTCTCTGGGACACAAATCTGTCCTGTTAACAAGTTTTGTTGACGTCACAGACCAGGTTGAGGCTGCACTTGTGGGTTAGTCGAGTGGAGCTTAACTTGTGGATATGCAGAGTCCCATCAAGGTGGAGTCCGCGATCACCTTGTATGCCAGACAGAGGTCACCTCTGAGGAATCTGTATGAAACGGAGTAGAGGGATAGGGCTTTTAGCCTATCTGTGTATGGTAGATGTTTGAGACCCTGGATTCTCCTGGTGAGGAACCTCTGTGGTCTCTCCAGCTGTTGCATGTGCTTTACGAGGTACGTGCCAAAAGGGGCATTGTACTCAATAATGGGCCTTATAAGGGAAGAATACAGGGATGTTATGACCTCCTTGTCCCTGGATGAGATACCCCTACTTATGAGGTGGGCCATGTAGAAGGCTTTCCGTAAAACGGAATCAACATGGTGGTCAAAAGTCAGGTTGCTATCAACCTGGGTGCCCAAATCCCTCATGAATGATTGTGTGCTTAGGACAGTGTTATTAATGTGATAATTTGTGGGGACATCACTCTCCCCAAAGGGGATGATGATGCATTTTTTGGTATTCAGCTTGAGGCCATGTTTCTGGCACCAGTCATTTGTCTGAGTGAGACCCTCTTGGAAGATGTCAACATCACTTGGGGAATTAATGACAGCACCCAGCTTGCAGTCATCTGCAAATGTGATCATCCATAGCCCACTGGTTTTGGCCTGCACTTCAGAAAAATATATCCCCAATAACAGAGGCCCCAAGACCGAACCCTGGGGTACACTGCTTGTTATGTGTCTACTGCTTGAGGTGGCTTCTCCTATTTTCAGTACATGGGTTCTATCAGTGAGCCAGTTTGCTACCCATCTGGTAACATATGGATTGATATCTAGTTGAGAGAGTTTATCTATTATGCCTAAGTGGGGAATAGTGTCAAAGGCTTTGGCCAGGTCAAGGTAGGTGGTATGCACTGTCTTCCCCTCGTCCATGGCTTTGGTGACTGTCTCAAAGAAATTGACCAAATTTAGCAGACATAACCTTCCCTTGACAAAGCCAAACTGTGTAGGATCAAGTGTTTGGAGGTTGCCAATGTGCTTGTTAATGAGGTCCATGATAATCCTTCCCATGGCCTTGCAGATCAGGCTAGTTAGGCTGATGGGTCTATAATTTCTCAATCGGTGGATGCTCTACCTTTCTGTAAATGGATGACAGTGGCTGTCCTCCACTCAGCTGGGATGAAGCCAGTACTCAGGCTTTGGTTGAATAGGGGGCCTAATGGTGGTGCAAGTTCCTGCCTGAGTCCACATAGGATGCAGCCTGGGATGTTATCAGGTCCCATGGAGGCTGTATTTTTTGCCTTTGAGAGAGCAGTGATGACCTTTTCCCTAGATATAAGGGGAAAGGGGCAGGTACTGGTGATGTACTGCTTTACTGATGGGGGACAGAGGGGTAAAGTTTTCACTGAATTGTCAGCCAGCAAGTTTGCTATATCTATGGCATTTGTATATGTGTGCCCTTGACCACCAGTTCTTGACAGATCTGGGTGCCTCCTTTGAGGTTGCAGACATATGTGAAGAAGGCTTTATAATTGTCTCTAGTAGATGTGGCCAATTTGGACTCAAAGTTTGCTTTGGAGGACTTCAGTAGTGCTCTCTTATTTGTTTGTTCAGTCTAAGGAGACATTGCTTCCAATTGGGCACCAGCTCCTTCTTGGTCTTGGACAGCAATTCTTTCCTTTTGTTATAGAGTTTATTTATTGCAGATGCCCACCAGACAGGTTTACTCTTCCTTGCGGAGGATGATTTAATCCTGTCGGGTATTCCTGATTCCATGCATCTATATAAATGCTCATATTGTGTTTTAGTGTAGTTTTGGCTATTGGTGCCAGTTCCTACAGTGGGAGAGGGGGCTTTGAAGCTGTTTATACCATCCCTCAGGAAGCTGTAATCAGCTTTGGAGATGTTTTCATATCTGATCCTAGCTAAAGGGAGGTTGGGGAGATGGTGACTTCGAAAGTGACTGCTTTGTGGTCAGATCTTACCAGGGAGGATGATATTATAGGGATGCTGCTTTGGTTACTCATGTTGGTTAATACCAAGACCAAGATATTATCACCTCTTCTGGGGGTATCGACTAGCTGTTGCAAGGCATTTACATTGACGAAATCAAGGAATCTCTGGGCATTTGTGTTCTGGCATGAGTAGTTCTTCCAATCTATGTTTGGGAAGTTAAAGTCACCCAGGATCAGGGTAAAGGGCTGAATCTTGATAGATTCGAACAGGTCCAAATAGGCAGATTGGGCATCTTGAGTCAGATTTGTGGGCCGGTAGCTAGCTATGATTTGAATAGGGATCTGTTCGATGGTTAACTGCACCTGGAGTGTCTCCTGTGCGTCATACTGCCTGACTAGCCTGGAGGTGTGTAGGTCTTTAATGTATACTGAAATTCTACCTCCTTTGGCTTTACTGCCCACCGTTTGGGGTCTGAATGTATGATAGGATGAATACCAGATAAGGCTGGGGTGCTCTCCGCAGCTTTGAACCAGGTTTATGTGACTGTACAGATGTCAGCATTTTCCAGGGTTGGGAATGCTTGCAATGAGTGCAGTTTCATGTTTAGACTCCTAACATTTAGCAGCATGACCTTTAATTTGTGTTTTGTTGAAATTTTTATGTTGGTAGTTTTAACCTCATCACGTTTCCTAAAAAAGGAACTATAAGGGAGACGAGAGCCTTTGCCATAAGCCTGAAGCCCAGGTGAGACAGATGCAGGCCATCTCTGGCAAAGCATCATGGTCAGTCAGTCATATCTTCCCAGGCTGTCAGGTACTGGATCCCCCTGGAATGACAGCAGAAATGAAGCCAATCTGACATCCTTCAGGAAAGTTAGACTTGCACTGCTGTCAATTTTAGCTCAGTTGCTAACAATAACAACTTTTTGTATCTGTGGTTTATTCCACACGATTCTCCTGGTAAATGATTACATATAATATTGTAATAAGCATTAATATAAAACCTCATTATCCTTGCTTGACTCGAGTTTTTCAGTACAAAGCATTACAGTATTTCACTGGTATGCCTGTTACAAATCTTAAATGGATAGGTTATTTTTCTGAAAAGCACTTCACTTTCTTCATTGGTCTCAAAGGTAATGAGCACTTTTATTTCACAAAGTACATGTTTTGCAACCAGCTGAAATGAAAGAAACTTGTTTTGACCAAACCAGTAAATAAATGCATTAGAATACAAATATGTCACAATTACTAAAATGCTGTAGCCTAAATAGTAGTTTCTTTATGAATACACATATTTGCAAAATTCTCCAGTTTTTCTACATGAGCCAGTATTTTCTTATGTTCGGTATGTGAAGTGAGATTTAAAGCCACATGTTCATCCAGGCCATACATTCATTAGCTTGGAGATGCTTGAATCTGAAAACTGCTGCTGCTGCCTACTGTTTTCACTGTTTCACTTGAGAAGCAACAATCTTTATCTGAGTGCTCATATCACCTTTTATTTTTATACCACACTGTCACAGTGTTCAAAGTTCGCCAGGAAGGATGTGGGCTACAGTAATATACAAATTAGTGTTTATTTGTCACAGCAGAACTTTTTTACTAAACACTACCTTTTTGTGTAACGTTCTAACATACTGGTTACTACTTCTCAGTGTCATTGTACTATTATTTACTTAGTATGACCACAACCACACCATGCCAACTAATAATGAAATAAGAAAAATTATGGAAATGTGCTTAGGCAGTTTACACCACTACATGATATTGAATCATACCGCTCAACTGTTCAGATTTTTGCAGAACGCCCATATTTTTGTATCATATTTCTGGTCTGCTCCTCACATAATGTGTGCTTTTTTGGAAAAAACACTGAGGGTTGAAGTCATTAAATAATGTCATAAATTTGAGTTTCAGACTACATATCCCTCAGAAAAATGTATGCAAAGATAAATTCTGATATTCTAGAAATTTCAGAATTACTATCACTATTACTATTGCTTCTAGCTTTTTTGGCTTACCCCCCCCCCCCCAATCTCGTTTTGAAATGTAAAATTCTTAACTCTTCTCCCAACCGATATAAGGTAAAATTTAAATTTAATACTAACATAACTAAACCCTCACTAGTGTATGCATACTGTAAAAAGATCATATTATGCGGTGATGTCCACCCAAATCCAGGTCTCAACTGCCTCTCTTCTCCACCCACTCCCTCTTCTACTGTAAGAGCCTATACTAAAATTTTGAAAATCATATCCATGAGTATTCAAAGTATAGCAAACAACATCTCTGAATTTCATTCCTAGATCACTCATTACTCCCTAGACATTATTATTGTTACAGAAACCTGACTCAAACCACATATAAAAGACTGAAATTCTTCCCCCGGTTGTACTATCATCCACTCTGACAGATTAAATAAAAAAAAAGGTAGTGGTGTAGCAACCATGTTTTCTAACCATATTTCTGTCTCTCCTTCTTCTATTTCTCTACCTAAATTCCTCTCTGCTGAAATCCTTGTCTCTCACTGTAAATTAAATGAGAGTAAAACACTATGTATATTTCCCATATATATTTCCCCAAGAAATAACATCCCTATTCTGGAAGGCATCCTACACTGGGTAACTAGTTCCATTTCTCATGAAATAATAATTCTTGGTCATGTCAATTGTCAATATTAACTGGCAAAAATTCAAATCAGACGACCCTTCCACTATTATCAATCAATACGGTTTCAAAAAACTCATAACTTCCCATACTCACTTCAACAAAGTTAATTGCATTGGGACTGCTCTGGACTGGATCCTAGTCTCAAATCCTAACCTTTACAACTCTCTAAAACCCTCCCAGACTCCCTCAGTGATCACCATCCCACCTATGTTCAAAGATTAGCAGCTCACCATATCAAACAGCACCTTTATAAAGATTGCTGTAACCTCTCAAATTTCAATTCCAAGATCTTTAACAACATCCTTAATAACATTAATTGGTCCATCCTCTATTCCTTACTACTGAATAATGCTGTTGTAAAACTTACCACAATATTTCTTGACATTCTCAATAGCCTTGCTCCTATAAGAAAAAAATAGTTAAATTCGGGTCTATGTCAGCTTATCAAAAGCTGATAAGAGTGAACGCTCTTTGATTGAACCCTACATGTCGAACAACCTAAATAATGAAGACACAGAACAGCGATTTTTTTCCCAGAGAAAAAAATTGCTGGATTGTTTTCGGGAGTTTGCCATTTCCTCCACTGTGGTGCGATCTTGGAGTTGATATATTTAAGTAGGGGGTGTGGGGTGGCAAAGCCCCCCACTTTATGTTGTGTTTTCATTTTTTTTTTTTTTTTTTTTGTGGAACAGCGATTCTTTTTTCCTGGGAAAAAAATCACTGTTCTGTGTCTTTGCTATTTTGGTTGTTCAACATTTTGGGCTTGATCAAAGAGTGTTCACACTTATCAGCTTTCGATAAACTGATAAAGACCCTTAAATTCACCCAATCACCCTTGCTATTCCCTTCTAGTAGATAATTAATGTATAACAGAGACAAAGCTTAGTGAAACTGGCAGAAATACAAATCTCAAGCTCACCTACAGACCTACAAACAACTTTGAAACATGACAAAAAAACAAGTTACTGCTGATAAGAAATACTATTTCAACCCACAGGATAACCAAAGACACAACTTCCCAAAATTGTGGTCCATTATCAATAAAATATTATATCCTGGAACTCCTAGTACCCATACCCTTGTCTAGACAACTTGCCCTTAGAAACTGCTTCTAAATTTAATTTCTACTTTATTGACTCAATAGACACCCTCATCCAAAATTCCATACAGATTCCTGCCACATCTGACAAACTTCAAAGCTCTAACAATGCCATGTTCAACTTAAAATCTATCTCTGCTTCCTATATGAAACATTTTTTACACAAACTTAAACCCTGCTCACCCTCTGTAGACAATCTACCATATGAATATCTAAAAATCGCTGCTCCCTCTATTGCCTACCCAGTCTCTATCTTGATCAGTTGATCCATTTGTGAGTCATATGTCCCATCTCTCTGGAAAAAAATTTACATCATTCCTCTTCATAAAGGGGGAACTCCACAAAAATAAAAAAAGACCAATTGCAATCTTGTCCCCTCTTTCCAAGATCTTAGAAAAATGTATTCATAAACAACTTTTACAATACTTACTCCAAGTAAACCTATTAACCTCTACCCAGATCCTAGCACAACAACTGCCCTTGTTGCCTTTTTGGACCATGTGATTACAGCCAGAGATAACAACATCTTTGTTTCTTCCTTCTTTTTAGATCTCCCTAAAGCTTTTAATAGTCTTGCATACCAACCTACTCTCAAGAATGTCTGCTTTAACTTTTCTAGTCCAACAGTCACTTGGTTTTCTAGCTACCTATCAGTTAAATGGCTCTCTACTTACACATCTTTTCTCCCAGTTAATACAGGTGTCCCACATGGCTTCATACTTGGCCCTCTCCTTTTTAACATATTTATAAATGATCTACATACATCCTCCCAACAAGCTACACTTAAACAATATGCAGATAACTCCACTGTCATTTGTTCATCTAATAGCCCTTCCCAGTTATAAACTATCACTCAACAGGCTTTTAACTCTATTGAAAACTGGCTCAGAGACAATCAGCTTTTCCAAAATCCAAATAAAACAAAACTATTTCTCCCCAAATCCCAAACACATATAAAAGACACCCTCAACATATCCTCTCTCAGCAATACTGAAATTGAAGTTGTACCTCACACAAAGTTACTCGGTGTCATAATAGATGATCAACTGAAATTTGATCTTCATATACAAAAGTGCATAAAAACAGCACACCAAAATCTGAGCATGCTCTCTAGATTAGAAAGGTTCCTTACCAACTCCTCATGAGTTACTCTAGCCAATACATACCTCCTTCCTTCACTAGTATATGCCTTATCCATTTTCACCAACATTCAGATCTCCCTAAGATCAAAACTTGAACTTTAATATAACAAAGTAGTTAGATATGCAGCCAGCCAGTCATTCAACTCCCAACACTGCTCCACCTTCAGATATTTAACCTGGCTTGAGTTACCTCACTACCTCAAATTCACCCAACTCCTCCTTGCTTATAAAATGGTATACAAATCCTCCTCCTGGCCAGCAACCAGCACCATTCTTAACCATTACCTCCCTAATCACCCTCTTCACTCATCTGAGAAACACTAACTTAAAATCCGAAAAAAACAGTTGTTCACTCCCTATATCCCTACTTGGTAACCAAAGTCTGGAACAGTATTTCTACAGATATTAGAGCAATGCCATCCTGTCACATACTCAGACAATCTCTAAAGAGATTCCTCCTTACCTCCTGGCTCTGTACATGTCTTACACCAGGCTGAGACTACCCGTTACGCCTTCCTCTCCTCCTTTCTCTTCCGTCTCGTCCTTCTTCCTTCCTTCTCTTTCCATTGCTCTTCTCCCCCCCCTTCCTTTCCTCCCCTCTTTTATTAGCCAAAGCATCACTTAGTTCTCCATTTCCTAATCTCCCCCAACTGTAAAATCTCTTTCCCTTCTCTTAGTTTTTTGCCCATATTTAAAATGCTTAACATCTTTACCACTGGTTATCACTATTGATTGTACTTTACTAGATGTTTAATATTCTATGATTGTTTAATATTCACTGTTTGATTTTCTGATCTGACTTTATTTATCTTGAAAAGTGGATTATACTATTTGTTACTGCATGTCATGTGATAATATTATGTAGTTTATTAATTGAACTATGTATGTTGGAGCTTTGCTTCCCAGGCCTCCTCTGAAATCAGGATTCATGCCCATTTAGACTTTCCCAGTAAACAAATGTCAAATAAATAAAATAAAATTTATAACAAAAATATTTAACATCTGTTCCTATTTTTTGGGACTTTGTCCCCTCCCCCCAGTTATTTTAGGCTTTGTCCAGATTTCTTGGACTAAGAGGTTAAGATGTATGCTAATCACTGTTTTTTACATACCAGAAGTCACCTGGAAGAGAAGGGGACTGCATTTAAAACAGCTTACAAAAAGGTCTGTGAAGAAGCTACATACCATTATATACCTGACTTTTGCCAAAGCCCACTTTTCTCTTTTAGTGTTCTGATATACCATTTGAAAATATCATTATAGATTAAAGGGTTCCTTGATCTATAAACAGCCCACAAAGTCATTTCTGCTTTATTTTTCCCCTCTATAGGATAATCCTCGGTGGGGGGGGGGGTAAAATCCAGACTTCTCTGGGCTAGGCAAGAGCCCTACAGCCCATTTGTTCCTGCCCAAATGACTCATTCTTTTCCCAGTGGTGACAGATGGGTGATAGGGAGCAGGCAAGCTTGCAGTTCCTGTGCAGCAGCCTACCCCTCTTCTAGTGAAGCACTTGTCCAAGCTCCACTGCATACTGCCTGCAATGGGCAATATGCCTCTGCACACTGTCTCAGCTACATGTGTATGCACAGTGGAAGCATGTGCTTATAGGCCTATTCCCCATCAGTACAGCACTGAACAGCCCTCCTTCCTGCAGGATGAGTGAGCCTGCATCAGCCACTCTGTCATCCTCCCTACCAGCTCTGTTAGACACCTGAGACACTTATCACTAATCAAACGTGGGTTGCCTGGTCCATAGTTGGGGGAGGGGGTTCCTGCTATGCTACCAGAACTGGCCACAGAAGGTAATTTCATGACAACATGATGTAGTACTAGGGAGGCAGAGAGGCACAGTAAGTAGCATTCCTGCCCTGCAGTGCTTGGTTTTCCAGTTCATTTCCTGGTGGGGGTGCCTTTTATATGTTTGTTCTCTGAGTGTCTGCTTGGGCTTTAGCCAGGTGATATGGTTTTCTCCCACATCCCAAAAACATGCTATAGATGAATTTCTTGTGGGTTTATGTGATGCCTGAGTATGTGCATCCTGGAACAGATTGTCATTCCATCAAGGATTAGTGTTCTGCTTTGCACCCAATGCTAGGATAGGGTCCAGCTTCCCATAACCCTGAAATAGGTAAAGTGGATATCAGCAAATTAAAAAAAGGACTGACGTAGCACTGACAATGGTGTAATATTTTTCCTTTTTGTAATATTCCAGTCAAATGTACTTGCCATTAGATTACTTTTCATCAGTAATAGCCGCCAGAGACATGTATGTAATCTCACTGTACATTTGCTTTTGAGTGAACTATGGTTAAAGAAGATAAAAAAATGCATTTCTAGTTGTCTTGTTTGGTTATCAGTAATTAGTTTTATTTTGCCCTATTTCAGTAACTTCATACATTCATAGGTTCATAGGTAGGTACTAGGCTATCGGCCCAAGGGCCTATGTAAGCCTAGCCAGCATAGTTCCCTGGCTTACACCACCCAAGAAAGTTATTTTCCTGTGCCACTGTCAAGCAGAGCCACAGAAGTGATCCCCGGGGTGTATTTCCTATTTCCCATCCACTCATCAAGATTTTTCTTGAAGAGTGCTAATGAAGAACTTTGCTTGACATAGATGGGTAGCCTGTTCCAGAGTATGAGAAGTCTCTGGGACAGGAATCCATCCCTCCGGCATGTCCTGTTTATTGTGGTGACAAGGTTTAGGTCCCTAGAGCGTGTAGCTCGGAGGGATTGGGATTTCTTTAGGTGTAGCATGTCCAACAGCTCTGGGTTTGACATAGCTTTATATGTTAGGCAGAGATCACCTCGGAGTAGGCGATATGCTATGGAGTAAAGCTGGAGTTTTTTGAGATGGTCAATCTAGGGCATTTGTTTGAGGCCAGTAATCCTCTTTGTGAGGTGCTTCTGTGGCCTTTCTAGTGATGTCACTTGAGCATGTCATTTGTTATTTGCACTTGTCATTTTTCCTTAGTTTTCTTTGGAAGCCTCCAACCCCCATACCTCCTTGTGCATTTCCTTCCCATCATCCTCTGAACAGCTTGACCTGGTAGATTCATGCTGCCCCCTTGTCCTCACATTAATTGAGATCAACACAACAAAGTGGTTTATGTTTTCCTTCCCTTAAATATTATTTTTTTTCTCCCTTTATATCTTTCCATATTGGAGCCAACATTTTTTTTCACAGGCAATCTGTATATGCAAGGAACTAGTTGGTTAGTTTAGTCCTATGTTTATTTATTTTATTTATTGACATTTGTTTACCGGGAAAGTCCACTGGGGTGAAAAAAGCCCATTTTCAGTGGAGGCCTGGGAAGAAAAGCTCCACAAGTAAAGTTAGTATAATAGTGTATAAAAACTCAAAATAATTATTAGATACATATACTATTATAATAATGGCAAAGATAATAATACAGACACAAAATAGGAATGCATGTTGACATATAATAGGTATATACAGAGTATTATACAAAGTCAAAAGGTATTGTGCAATAATCAGTATTGTACAAAATATTACACAAAGATGAAAGGTAGTATACAATGATCAGCATATGATGGTTGAGTACATGTAATGTGTATGGGTTAATATGGTTGAGTTATGCACTAATATAGCAATAATCCCACGCCTGGGTGTGGGTAATGCTGGATTTACCCATGGATGGTGTGGTTTGGGCATGAGGGTGAAGCCCGAGTGGCCAAACAAAGACAACCGTGGGTAAATCCAGCATTACCCACACCCAGAAGTTGGTTATTGCTATTATACATGACATTATTTAAGGAAAAAAAAATACTTTTTTTAAATAATGGCATTGTATAATGCCTCCTTGCTGCCCTTCCTCAGCTGTCTGATATTCTGCAGCAGGGAGTTTGACATAGAGAGACAGCTTTAAAAAAGCAACAGAGAAAGCAAGATCTCCGTTGCTTTTTACAAAGTGTCCTTGCTATGTTAAAGAAGTTTAACATAGCAAGACAGCTTTAAAAAAAGCAACGGAGAAAGTTAGATCTCTGTTACTTTTTTTAAAGCTGTCTCGCTATGTTAAACTCCTTTAACATAGCGAGACAGTGTGCAACGGAGATCTTGCATTCTCCATTGCTGTAAAAAAAGATTTGTACTGATGGAAAAATTCCGGGCGACCGGACCTTTTTCCATTAGTATAAGTCTGATTTATAATGTGCACGCTGACCAATCAGTGTGCACATTTTAGAATATTAATGGGGGGTCGTTGTATAAATATGAAATAATACATTTTGAAAATTAGTGTTGTTAAAGCAGTCATACAGAGATGTTTACAGGGTCCAGCAGGAACAATAGTGCAAGGCTTTGTGAATATGTTAGATTAATTATGAAAAAGAGAGGAAATAGGTGAAGTTGATGTGAAAAGGTAGTGATAAGGAGGAGTGGGAGGGGTGATGAAGCAGTAGGGATGAATATGTCTTAGGGAGTGAGGTATCAGGTGATGGAGGGTTGAGAACTGAGGCAGCTGCATTGCCATTGGGTGAAGAGGTCCTGCTGCAGAAATTTTTTAAAGGAGAGAATTTTGTTAGAGGTTCTGGTAGATGTTGGGAGAGAATTCCATAGCTTAGAGATGGAGAAAGAATAGAGCATGTTACCTGCTGGAAGTTTTGGTTTGTCAACTTGCAATTGAAGTTGATTTTCTGATCTGAGTGGCCTGTTTGGATGATAGTGGTTAAGACAGAAGAGAGGGCTGGGCAGTCCGTGGGTTTGTAAATACTTGTGTGTAGAGTGAATTGTTGTAGGTAGGTCAGATAGTGTGGAAGTTCGAGCCAGTTAAGCTGTTGTAGAAAGATGCAGTGATGGGAAGAGTATTTTGCATTGGTTGTGAATTTGGTGACTTTGTTGTAACAGGATGCAAGCTAAGTTTTTAGGGAGGAGTGGACGTTAGTGAGGAGAGGAGCACCATGCAGGAGAGAAGGTAGGAGAAAGGTTGAGGCAAGGGTATGCTTTGCAGAACAATTGAGGAAGTGTTTATGTCTATAAAGGGTGCCCAGTTTTTGGTATGTTGTTTTGATATTATTGTGGTTTGGAGGTCAAATGTCATGTTTTCATCTAGAATAACTCAGAGTAATTTTGTGTGGGAGACAACCTCTATAGTGCTATTATTTTGAGAGTGAATGATAAAGTCTGTCTTGTTAATAGAGAGATTTTTCTTAGGGGTAAATAGTAGTAGCTTAGTTTTGTTTGAGTTTAGGGCTAGATGATTACTGGCCATCCAAATTTCAGTAGCAGTAAAGCATCCTGGGTTATTTGTAGTAGTTCTGTTGTAGAATTAGCAGAACAAATAATGATTGAATCGTCTGCATATTGCTCAACAGATCCATTTTTTAGAGTGGAGTGAAAGTTATTTATAAAAATACTGAAAAGAAGGGGTCCTAATATGGAGCCCTGTGGAACACCTGTGGGGGAGACAAGAAATGAAGAGAAAGAGTTAAGCCATTTAGTAGATTGTTGTCTGTTGTTTAAGTAGTTAGTGAACCAGTTAAGAGTTGGAAGGGAGATACCAAGATTAGAAAGTTTATTGATAAGTAAAGGATGGGAAACTGTATCAAAAGCTTTTGAGAGGTCAAGGACGAGTGAGGATGCAATGTTACCATTGTTTCTGGCTTGATTGACTGTGTCATAAAGGAAATAAGAGCTGTAGTTGTGTATGGGATGGCATAAACCCGTGCTGAGTTTGAGAGAGGAGTTGATTTTGCAGTAGAAATTTAAGAAGTTGATAGTGGATACATTTTTCAAGGATTTTTTACATTGCTTCATGACTGGCTTTTGCCTCCATGTCTCAGCCTGACTTTGATATATAGCTCTGTTTCTGCATACCACTACATCTGTCTGTTACATTGTTATTATTCCTGTATTCTTATTGGGCCTGCTCTATAGTGGCCCCTTTACAGATGGTGCACCTTTCCCCTTTATCTTTAAATTCTCAAGTTCCTCCCTCCTTTTTCTTGCCTGGCTCCTTACAACTCCCCATTGGCTCTCCTGCTTTTTAACTGTCCTGTCTAATTGGTGCACTCCCCTTTCCCTCTCCTTTGATTGCTACACTCGTCCCCAATATCTGACTGGTAAAACCGTACTTCATCTGGCATTTGTTAGCATGGTACCCTGTTCCTTCTTACAGTTTTTCTCTTTTTTATGATTAGCAACATTTTTCTGCTTTTATTCTTAATATTGTGTAAGGAGACCTTACCATCCATGACTGTGTTGTGCTTTGCATAAGCATGTTACTTTTTCTGCTTCTCACATGATTCCTCTCACCTAGTGTACCTTAGATTTTTGGTCTTGATCATTTTGCTTGTAAAGCCCTTCCCCACTTTCAATGTTGTCGTTGTTGCTTCTAGGATCACATTATATGATTCTTATTCTTCTCATTCCCTACCCAGTTACACAACATAAGCCTATTTTGTGCTTTGTAGATACTGAAGTTGAGCATTTTTTGTATTGGTTCCCTTCCTTATTATATTTATACCATTTCCATACAGTCATCTACCCCAGAATTACTTTTTTTTTATTTGTGGTGCTTACAGCTATCTGCCCCCACCCCCTTTGTTAATATAAATGTCCACTACCCACTTTATAAATCTTAACCCACTCCAGTGCAGGTCACATTTTCCTTACTCCTGCTTTTCATGTTTCACAGGACGTACCTCTCTGTGGCCCAAGATAAGGTGTTTTGTTCAACAAGGCCAGATGCTGATCCCACATCTAATTTTTTGTCCATTTATACTATTCATCATCATCCCTTTATCAGGCTACAGACCTTTTACTATCTTGTCAGACTAATAACACTTCCATCCTTTCAGCAAGGAGTTTCTTTCTAGTTCTGTTCAATGTCATTAACTGCATCAATACTGAAGTATCTGTTTTTTTTGGAAGCTCACACTCTTTGGTGCCATGACCCTGACTGCGAGTCTTTTCTATCACTTTTAACTTTTACTCAGTGACTTAAGTATCTTATTTTACGTTCCCTTACTCTCCCATGGAAGTTAATTTGATTGTTTGTCTCCCTGTTTGATATATTCTTAACCTACTGCTGTCTAATTGGTCCACTTCAATATAAGATAGATTGGCTATCGTGGGTTGGAATAGCTGTCTCCATATCCTGGATTGAAATCAGACTGGAACTGCACTGCCCAAACCAAAACACTCCCATGCCTTAGTCTGAATACCATTGCTATTTTATTTTTTTTATACAAGTTCTGTATTGAATTGTAATAACAGTGTAAATTGTCTGAATAAATCTTGAATTTTGGATGAATCTGATTACTAGATTTTTTCATGAACAGTACACATGTATGAATAACAGTTTTGGTTCATTAGTGCCATCTCCTTGAGTTTATCATGTTTTTGCATTTGTGTGTGTGTGTGGGGAGGGGTACATTTGCGCTCCTGCTATCATCTTGTGTTATGCTCAATACTCTTCAATAGTTTTAAAATGTGGTTTCTTACACTTTCAATGTAAGCGATTATTTTATATGTTGCTGTCTGTTTTGAATATTGGAGGCTAGATATCTCCACAGATATTTCATTTTCTAGGTGCTTTGATTTTAAAACTTTCATGTTTTATATTCCTGTATTATATCCTTTCTTTTGATGTAACCTTTCTTAATGATGGTCTTTTTATGAACCCTTATATAAAGCTAGTTCATTTTGAAGTTTGTCATTGATTGTAGTATGCCCCAATTTTTCTTCTTCTGTACTGGAAGAACAGACTTTTCACCATATAAAATAATAAAATAAAGTTTACCTGCCAGTTTATTGGGGTTTTTTTGTAATGGATTAGATAATTAAACTTGACACCGTTTTCCATACTGTTATTTCTGTGGATCTGGTGGTGGTACAGATGTTGTCTGCAGATGTAGACAGTAACGATAAAGGGGGTATGTGACATATACACAAACACTGAGGCATGGCTCAAATGGGTTTTACTTTTTGTAGGTATATCAACAAAATCACAGGGCAAACTGAATCATACAGAGCACACTTTAATAGATGAGTGACACTCAAAATATGTATCTGTTAACAAAACCCCTGTAGACTCAACAGAGCTTTTAAGATTATTTTCTTTCAAATTGGATTTTATATTCTTATATAGAACAAGAAGCCATTTCCATCTCAAAGGTGACCAACTGCATAACTTAGTTCATGCCCAATTTGTTATCCTTCACTTTCTGGGTTTCATTCTAATTCATCCTTGACAGATAGTTGTCTTGCATTCATGGTATGGATGAATCACAACAAGAGTGGGGACTGACTACTAGAGTCATAGTGAATCTTCTCTTGTTTTGAATTCAAAGCTAGGTACTTGGTAGTAATATCTTGCATGACAAAAGTCTTCTTCACAAGTTAAAGTCAACATGATTTTCTAAGCAAAGGCTAATCATATGACTTTCTAGGCTGTTCTGTAAACGTATTAAACTGCAGTAGCCAAATATTTTCTGGAAATGATAGGCAATCACTGAAGTATATAATAGACCACTTCCCACATTCCTCCTATCCAGAATTATTCTATTAGCAGCAGAAAAATGTTGAATAGCTGCCTTTTCCTGTGCCTTCTATCTTTCCATATTTATATTCAGAATTTTTTTGTATTTTTCTTTTAAATGCTTATCAGGATGGGATCTTTTTGTTTCTTGATTTCTCCTGAACTACTGGAGTTATCCCTGCCAGCATCTTTTGGTAATACCATTGACTGTTGAAGTTATACTTCATCTTGCATTTGTTGTAAATTTGCCCTTGTCACAGTTGTTACAAAAGACTGATATGCTTGCTGTTGTGCTGAACCTCCATCAACCCTGGTTGTCACATTATCATATTTACCACAGGTGTCAGTGGTAATGAGTGTCTAGAATGCACACTAAAGCTTGCTATATCAATCTCTGAATCCAAAACGTCTCTAGTGACATCTGCACATGGTCTTCCAATGCATATCATTGTGACTTAATATGCTCTGTTAGAAAACAATACTGGAACATTTTCCTAATGATGCCTCCATTGCCATTATCATGACTGTCACAGTACTTTCCCAATTTGTTGGTCTTTATGTGCTAAATTTAGTTTATGTCGTGATCTCTTTCTGATTGGCATTTGAACATTGCAGATGTCTAAAATACAAGAAAACTGCATTTATGGATTTATAATATAAAGACTGAGCTGAATTCAATAATGAAATTGTGTTTCCATAAAAAAATGTACAATATCTGTCTTGAAGCTGATTTGCCTAATAACAGTGTTGTGTTTCATCTCCTTGTATAATATACGCCCATTGTCATACCTCTCATCTGTCCAAATTTTTAAAGAATGTCCTGATTTTTGCCTCATATTTTTAATCTGTTCCTCATACAATCTGTGGTTTTCTGGCAAATTGCTGGGGTGATCTGAGAAATGAAGTCACTAAATAATGACCTACATTTAAGTTTCAGACTTCACTCAAAAAAATTCACCTGCTTTTACTGTATTTGTGTTTCTTGCTACTTTATTACTTTATTTTGCTTTTGCATCATCTTAAAAGTACTCAGTTGTATTTATTACTGCTTGGTGTAACTATCATTCTAAGCCTTTTGGTTTAAGCACTTGGGCTTCAGACCAGTTGTTTTACATTAAGGTTTGTGGGCTGCACTGTTGTGACAGGACAGGTAGCTTACATCCTTCTAATTTGAGAACTGCTGATTGAAGGCTTAGTGTCTGTTATTCTAAAAGTGTATTAGTTCTGGTTTAAGCACTTGGGCTTCAGGCCAGTTATTTTACATTAAGAAGGTTCGTGGTCTGCACTCATGTGAGAGGAGAGGCTGGAGTCTGCATTTCTGAGCTGGGAATTTCTGGTTAAAGGCTTATATTGCCTGCATATTTGAACTGTTTCTTACTGAAATTGGTGTGCCTAGTTTGCTGTAGCATAGACTAGATCCAGGCCTGCTGAATCTAGCTTTGTTTGTATAACTTGAGCACTAATCCAGGCCTTCTTAAGAGTATTCAATTGTATTTATTACTGCTTGGTAGTAACCTGATTAAAGTGTAACTATCATTCTAAGCCTTTTGGTTTAAGCACTTAGGCTTCAGACCAGTTGTTTTACATTAAGAAGGTTTGTGGTCTGCACTGTTGTGGCAGGACAGGTAGCTTACATCCTTCTAAGTTGGAAACTGCTGATTGAAGGCTCAGTGTCTGTTATTCTAAAAGTGTATTACTTCTGGATTAAGTACTTGGGCTTCAGGCCAGTCATTTTACATTAAGAAGGTCTGTGGTCTTCACTCTTGTGGGAGGAGAGGCTGGACTCTGCCTTTCTGAGCTGGGAATTTCTGGTTAGAGGCTTATAGTGCCTGCATATTTGAACTGTTTCTTACTGAAATTGGTGTGCCTTGTTTGCTGTCGCATAACTAGATTCAGGCCTGCTGAATCTAGCTTTGTTTGTATAACTTGAGCACTAATCCAGGCCTTCTTTTTGGAGAAAGTTCCCCTGCACCCCAGTGGCAGGAGTGTGCAGTTAGAACTTGTCTGATTGAAGACTACAGGAACAGGGCTCAGTTTTGAGATTTGTTTTACTGGTTAATTGGGTAATTTGTTTAAAAGTATTTTTCTGATTGTTTGTAGTCATCTAAAGCTGTTTAAAGTGTATTTTTTACTGTTTGTAGTCATTTAAGGCTGTTTTAAGTGTATTGTTTTACTGTTTTTGCCTTATCTTTTCAAAAAAAATTTTTTTCCTTGTTTCCCACCTTTCTAAGCTAGTATAGTCCAGTTTTCAGGCTAGTGCTGAATTCAGGGCTGTGTTACAAGTTTCTGAGTTGCCCATACCTTACTTGGATAGAAGGAGGTTTCTCTGTTCACCTGTGAGAGAGGGAGCTTTGAGCAGCCATCTGTCCCTGGAGGAGTGATTCCAGCCCAGATGTTAGTAATTTATAGACCATTTTGGGCTAATTTATATCTCTTTAATTTCCCTGCTGTAAAAAACACATTTGCATGGTTTTGCATGTCCGGGCAGCACCAGTTAGCTAGGGCTAAATTATTCCCGGCTCCACCAAGTCTCCTCTTCAGTTTTTCCCTTGAAAGTAGTCTAACTCTCAACCTAAGCACTTTAAAAGCATCCTACAGTCCAGCACTTGCTCAGACCTAATAGCAAGCACTAATATACCCCAACACTTGATTGCCCAGCAGGACAAGGCTCATTATTCACCCCTCACCAACCAAGCAATTAAGCAGCTCACCCTACTATTCAGGCATGACCAAAGGGCAATTTCAAGTATTCTCTCCAGTCCAGCTGGTGAACCTGGGTGTCCTGAGGCAATGTTACAACTGCCTCATGTACACAGACAACTCTCTCCTCCTACCACAAAACATTAACATATGTGAGAGATGCAATTATATAGCTAAATTGGAGGCTAAGCTCTCTCCATCCAAGACTGGAACAGGCAGTCATGAGGAGAAGTTTAAAACTTGCACCACACCTCCAGCCTCACATAGACATACTAAACCAGTGCTGGCAAAAAATATACATAAATACACAAAATCATACTTGGAGGCTCTAAATAAAAACCTGCAAAACCATCAGAGACCTCCAAAGCAGACACCCAAAATACCTGCACCTCCCGTCACAAACCAGACAACACATAAAACACAAAATCAGTGTGCCGCACAATCACAGCCCTTAAGGCAAAATAACATACCTAACACACTAGTAATAGGCGACTCTATAGTCAGGCACACTGACATCCCACTGACTAGGCTGGACCAGGAGAAGGTTACTGTTAGCTGCCTGTCGGGAGCCAGAATCCACCACATAACACAAGCACTCAGGTCACTCCAGAGCAAGTACAAATATGACTCTGTCATTGTTCATGTTGGTGTGAATGACCTAAGACATACCTCCCTGAACTACATGAAAAGAGACATGGAGGAGCTCTCTGGTCATGTAGCCGAGGTGGGTATGACCCTGACCCTGAGTAGCATCCTGCCCTCACCAAGAATGATACCACAGTATAAAGAAAAAATTATCAATTTCAACAATTGGCAAAGTTTCTGGAGTCATTCAAAGGGGATCTAGTGTCTGTCAGCCTGGGATGACATGCTCGACAAGCCTCGTTGCCTCGCAAGAGACGGCTTGTACCTGTCACCCCTAGGCTTTCGAATACTGGCCAAGGCTCTTGCTGCCCCCATAGTGCCTTTTTTAGGCAAGGCTCAAAAGTCAAGCCCACCTCCATAAAAAGCACAAAAAAAATTAGGGTCATGCTACTCAACACCAGGAGTTTAAATCTCAAAATGCATGTGCTTGAAGCACTCCTCAGTATGGAGAACATTGAAGTCTGTGCAGTAACTGAAACCTGGTTCAAGGCTCCACAGAGCACCCCAGCACTACTGGGCTACAACTCATACCACACATTTCGGCCACAGAACATGGACCGAAACACAAAAGGAGGGGGGTGTATCCATATTCTTCAAGGATACCTACACATCCAGATTACTGGTGCAGCATGATACCTCTGAGATCATCCATGTGCAACTAACGTCAGGCAAATCTGCAATGCAAATTGTGGCCTGCTACAGATCACCCTCCATGACCCAGGACCAACACTTCACCTTTCTGGAGACACTGGAAAACATGAAGGTCCTCCCGAATACCCTGATATTGGGCAATTTCAATTACCCTACCGTTAACTGGGAAAACCACTCAAGTAAAAACTCCCAGGTCCAGCACTTCCTGGAATTTATCAACTCAAATGCCCTGGATCAGCTGGTAAACTCCCCCCTACCAGAGGTGAAAACATATTGGACCTGGTCATCACCAACATGGGCGACAGGTGTTCCGCACCAGAGGTCAACCCGTCACTGGTTAGATCACACCATAAACTAATCACTCTGGATGTCCACACCACATCACCACCCCCAACCAAGGAGACCACAGTGAAAAACTTTTCTTTAGCAAGCTTCACCTTACTTAAGACAGAGGTGGTAAGTTTCACAGTCCCCATGCTAAAGGATAACAGTGTCCAAGATGCAGGAACCTTTACAAATGCACTCTATGAGCACCTACAAGGATGCATGGTTTGTGCCATCCCTAGCAAAACCAAGACTCACTCTCCTAAGAGAAGGAAACCAATCTGGTGGACCCCTGCCATAATCAGGCTATACAATAGAAGGAGGAAACTAGTTCAGAAAAAAAGCAAATCCCAAGAAGGAAAGACATCCCTGATCACTATCAGTAAGAAACTAAGGTCCCTCATAAAATCATCCAAGGATTCAAAAGATAACCACAAAGCCTTCTTTAGCTATGTCAAGAATCTAAGTGGCTACTCGCAGATATGTTCTGAGCTAGTGCAAAATAGCACAAAATATACTGAACCCACTGATATTGCCAACATCCTGGCAGATAGATTCAGGGCAAACTTCACCCCCAAAAGGGCCCACAACAATACCAGAAAAGTGTAATGTCCCAGAAATCACAGACACACAGATGAAAACAGCCCTTTCAAAAGCCAAAAGCACAGAGGCAATGGGGCCAGATGGTGTCCCAGGCTGCGTCTTGCACAAACTACAGAATGAACTAACCCCCCCCCCCTCCCAAACACACTGTTCAACCTCAGCCTCTCCGCAGGCTACTTGCCCATAGAATGGCACACAGCAATGGTTATTCCGCTCCACAATAGTGGGGACACAACTGACCCTGGTAACTATCGCCCCATAAGCCTGACTAGCCTGGTCTGCAAGGCTATTGAGCGCATCATCATGGAACTCATTAACAAAGACATTAGGAACCTTCAAACACTTGACCCGGCCCAGTTCGGCTTTGTTAAGGGCAGATCATGCCTACTAAACCTGGCTGACTTCTTTGAGACAGTCATCAAGGCCATAGATGAGGGGAAGGAGGTTCACACAGCCTACCTTGACCTCGCCAAGGCTTTTGACACCATTCCCCACTCGGGAATTATAGAAAAACTCACCAGCCTGAACATAAACCCCTATGTCATGAGATGGATTGCCAACTGGCTTACAGACAGAACTCACACGGTAAGAATAGCAGGCTCCAGGTCCGACTGTAAACCAGTCACAAGTGGTATCCCACAAGGCTCGGTCCTGGGACCCCTACTGTTCGGCATATACCTCTCAGAAGTACAGGCAAACACAGGAGGACTATGGCTAACCAAGTTCGCCGATGCCTGCAAAGTGGGAGCCATAATTGACTCTCCGGCTGACACAGACATTCTCCAAAACGGCCTTACTGAGACGGACACCTGGTGTCAAAGTCATGGTCTCAAGCTAAATGCCAAAAAATGCATAGTCATCCCGTTTGGGAAAAACAAAACACCCATGAATTACTTCATAGGTGGCAGCCCCCTTAATACAGAAGAGGTAATAAGAGATCTGGGGACCCAGGTAGATAGTAATCTCTCCTTTGACAATCATATTGCCAAATTAGTTAGGAAATCCTTCTATGTAGCCCATCTAATTACTAAAGGGTTCACATCTAGAAAAATAGAGGTTATAGTGCCCCTCTACTTGTCACCCATCAGACCCATCATAGAGTACAATGCCCCATTTGGGATGTACCTCACAAGACACTTCCAACAGCTGGAAAGACCACAAAAGTACCGCACCAAGAGGATTACTGGCCTCAAACATATGTCCTATGCAGCCTGACTGGAAAAACTCTGGCTGTACTCAGTGGCATATTGCTTACTCAGAGGTGATCTCTGCCTGACTTACAAAGCCACGTTCAACTCAGAATTGATAGACATGCTCCACCTAAAGAAATCCAAGTCACTGCGAGCCACTCGCTCTAGTGAGCTAAACCTCGCTACAACAATAAATAGAACATGCTGGAGGGATAGATTCCTGTCACAGAGACTCCCCATGCTTTGGAACAAAATTCCTAACTACATTAGGCAGAGCCCCTCACTAACACTCTTCAAGAGAAACCTTGACGAGTGGATCAGTAACAGAAAATACACCCCTGGGATCACTTCATTGGCTCTTCTTGACAGAGGCTCAGTTAATTAATCAATGGGGCGGTGAAAGCTGACACACTCTGGCTAGGCTTATAAATGCCCTCGGGCAGATAGCCTAGTACCTACCTATGAACCTATATTCTGCATGTGAAGACAAATCTTGTTGTAGCAACTTTTTAAGTCTATAGGGTAATCCTATGGGCTAGGCTTGTAAAGGCTCCGGGGCCATTAGCCTAGTACACACCTATGAACCTATAAGAGCAACATTTAAAATTTGTCCCTATTTCTGGGCCTTTGTCCTCCCATTATATCAAGCTTTGTCTAGATGTCTTGTGCTAAGAATTGAGCAATATCCCCATGTTTCATCAGAGCTGTTACTACTGCTGTCACATATTTCCCCAGATTACTCCTGAGCATTTTTTTCATATCTAGATGTTAAGTTACTTTGACTATTGAAATATTTTATGAACAAGTTTACAGGACATGCAGAGACTGATGTGCTTCATCCAGTCATGTGTTTATTAAAAACCGGCAACATATCTTTTTTTTTAATACCATCTGGCCTCTGTTCCCCTTTGGCAATCGGTCTTCCTTCTGTTACAGGCCCATCATTTTTACTCCTAAAACACCAGAAAGGGCAGGTAGTAGCTGGAGATTGCAGACACCGTTCAGAAAGGGTTAGGAGCACAGTGGAGTGCCTGACGTTCTTTATATACTATAAATATATGCTTTAGACATATTCCACGATAGGTCTGTGCTTCCCAAGTGGCAAACTGGAAGAGTGTAACTGTCAGGCTTTCTGCCAGGTGCAGGTGTTGTGGCGGGATTCCACCAAGACCCTCACCCTAAAATGGTTGAGTTGGCATTAGCCACTGAGTTACAATTCTCCACATCAAGGGTGCAGCTAGGCATACTCACTGTACTCAAATGAGTATCTTTTTTATGAGCATATCTCAGGTATATTATGGCTTAAAGAGAAAAAAAGAATTTGAACTGTCTAAATTAGTGTTTGCTGTACAGCACTTTGCAAAATATGCTTTCTTGATAAAAATGCTCTTCTAAAAATATCAGTTTTATGATTATAACTGGCAACAACTGAAATAATGAGTGCCTTTCCAAACTCTATAGGGGCAACAAATTAAGAGTTAAGTACACTGTTAAACGGGGTGGGCATAACACCATGAGGTCTAAGTACAAAATGCAAATTTTGGACTACACCTCTGCTCCACAGCTCACTCCCACACCACCCAGGCCACTAACAAAACCTGGATCATCTGGAACATAATCAGAACCAAAGCTATATGCCAGGAAGCTGTCCAAATCTGCCCACACATTTAGCGGAGAACCTGGATTTATAGTTTTGGCAAGACCGGTGTGGCTTGAAGTGGCATAAGTTTCCATTATTTTGTATTCACCATCATCAGCTGAGACATTTTTGCAAATGTGCTGCATTTTCTTTTTTAACTTATTAAGTAAGCATTTTCTCATATTCAAGTGTTTGTGTTAATTTTGGAGGGAGAAGGTATAAATGTATAGTTAACATATCAATTGACTACTTCATTGAAAGTTCTTAATTTCTACAAAACTTGTGTGACCTTGAATGATGTTATATAAAGTAAGAAGGTACAGGAGGGAGGTCTACTTTGTCCACAGCTGCTGCTCTATTTCTTATGGTCAGTTCCAAATAAAACAATCTATTAACAGACTAAAATTCAAAATATCATGCCGTTTTTTTTTTTTTACTTTTGCTGGTTTAGTGATTAAATTCTTGCATCTTTAAAATCTGCCAAAATTTTTATTTTATTTACATTTTCTTGACCAAGTTAGTTCCACTAGGACGGTGACCTCTTTTCAAGGGAGACCCAACATGGTATACATACTGACTAGGGGAAATTTTGCCAGGACACTGGAGAACTATCCATTGTCTTTTTAGGACCTCACTTCTGGTTTGTGGGTAACCGGGGAAGTTCAGGGAGGATGTTGGAGTCTACTGTGAGTACAATAGAGGCTGTGAGAGATGTGGAAAGCTGTGCTAGTAAACATGAATTTTTGTTTATTATTAATGACCTGTGTCAGACTTGTTATTCAATGTTTCCATTTTATAAGGATTAGGAAGATTAGTGGATTGCCTTTAAAGCTAAGCATAAGATGGAGGATGCGATATGGAAGAAGATTCATTATGCTTATGAAATACCAAAATGTGGGTATTTTCTTTCAAGATTTCTTACTGAGGTTGATAAGAACTTTACTGAAAGGTTTATTCATCAGTCAAATTATGATACAATAAATGTATGTTACTTGGGGTAGAAAGGAATATGTATCATCTTTTGTTAGAAAAGTCTTTCTACTTTCAAGCTAGTATTACTGGTCTACCTCAAAGCATTGAAATGCCACATCATCGAAGACCATATTATCAAGCTGACATTGCCAAATCCTGAAAAAATTGAGAACCCGGAACTACGAAACGTAACTTGGCCACCATGGTGAACCTTGCCCTTTCCCCACTATAGTGCGATCTCAGAGTAGGAATATTTAGTTGGGAGGTGTGGTGGATTTTATTTGCTGCATTGTTTTTTTTTTGTCCTGGTGACCATCTAGTTCACTTCCCAGGGTTAGGTTTTGTAGTTCCAGGTGTTCGATGTTTTCAGGATTCGGCGATGTCATCTCGATAATATGGTCTTCGATGGTGTGGCGTTTCAATCCTTTGAAGTAGACCAAGAATCATACATCTAAGAGTGATGTTTTAACTTATGTAGACAATATATTAAGAATAACTGGGGCAAGATAAAAATATAGCCTTTTCAAAATGACCTGCTAAAAAGTTTAGTTTAAACCATCAGTTACAGATGGATACAGTGATGACCCTTTTTTCACTGGATGAGATTCTGAGTACTCTTAATGTTTGCAGTTCCCCTGGTACAGATTATATCAGTTATTCCTTGTGTAAACATATGACAAATTTTCAGGAAAGTGTTTTTGAATTTTATTATGGTATATTGAGGAAGGATGTGTGTTGGGGGGGGGTAAATGTATTTGGAAGCAAAAAAAGGTGAAAAATCTGTATTGGACAATTGGAGACCATTGATTGTATGCAACTGTGACTATCATGATTTTATGAAAATATTATAATACAGAGTTAGTAAGGTGTTAGCGTGATCAAGAAGGGTGTCTGTGGTATTACAGGGAGGAAGGTACAAAAGTTAGGAGGTAGCAGATTGTATTATGTATGGAAAAAAAAAGAAGGTAGGCTGGTATCATGTATATGGAAATGGATTTTGTTAATGTTCATCATCAATAAACATGAAAGATTTTGGGGAATTTAATAAAGCCTACACGGTCATTTTTCACCATATGCGCATTGCGGTGCGATACGCACATGGCCGCGAAAATTGTTATAGTCAATAAACTCCGTGAAGTGGTGAGCACTCATGCACAAACATACTAAATTCCGTGGCATGCAAATTACAGCATAAATAGCTGAATTGCATGCCAATGAAGCAAACCAACATAGTGGGGGTGATTCAACAAGCTGTAAAGCAACTGTGTATACTTTGTGCTTGTATTGCCCGTATATTCAAAAACTTTTTGAATACAGCCATGGAAAGGAGTCTACATGGAAACAAGAGCAAGTAAAAGTTATTAGATTTTTACAGAACTGATCTTAACATATAACAGCAGACACATTATTACATTATTAGACAGGACAGATGCTACAAAAGTAGAGTAACAGTAGTGACAATCCTTTTTAAGTGCCATGACATAAATGCAGCTTTGTCCCCCCCCCCACAAATGAAGAATATACTGTAACTAATGTAGACAGCTAAAAATGTAAACCTCATGAAACTGATTATTCCTACTGTCATGTAAGCATATGCAGTATGTAGCTGACAGAATACAGTCAAATTTTATCAAAAACTGTATTCCTCTGTGCAGATATATAGCAAAGTAATACCCTCCTTTGTGTTTACAACATTGGGTTCCCCTAAAGTTTCCCTGCTTACACACTTACCAACCATGTAGATTCATGGCTGTCAGTGTGGTGAAGATGCAAATGAGGTCAAAACTCTTTAGAATTGCTAAATCAAAAAAAATGTTAACCATGCAGGGATGTTTAATTCATGTAGGTACTTCCACAGGATTTGTTTTCAATGGATGGCAATAGTGTATGATGACATCAGAAGAGTGTATCAGATTACACTTATAGAGGTGTACATGTAGGTATCTGAAGAGTGAAAGTGCATGTAAGCAGTGCACAATTCACAAGTTCTGTTTTATCCTCTTTATTTTTGTTAAAATATGTCTTCTCTGTCTGCTTTAAGTTATTTTTTAATTATTTTTGTCTTTTGCATGATGCAGCGCTTAGTGCAATCATGGGAAATGGAGGAATGAATAACAAGTTTCTCTGTGCTTGAAATCTAACTATTCCTCTGGCAGCACGTGTATGTGTAGGGCTGGAGTAGAGATGGCCCTGGGTTCTAATAGAGGGTGTGAAAACTTTAAATCACTTTTTGTGCTCCTTGTTTGCGTTATATCATAGGAACGGAGGAAAGTAATAACAATATTGCCTATGTTTACCTTATTTAAGCATAGGTGCATGCAGTGGCACGGACGTGCTCACTGCACACTAATGAGCAGCAATGGCATTAACACAGTTAAGCTGCAGGTGTGATTCATAGGTGCTAATTACAGCAAAAGCAAGTGATTTTCAGTACTGTGGAGCGATTCAACAAGTTGTAAAGCATCCATGTAGCCTCCATTCTGTTTTTTTTTGAATACTTCAATACCATTGGAGTAGAGACAAGGAAATTTTAAAGGAACACAATGCTAGGGGCTGCTGCAGCTTTGTTCCATATGTATGCAGTGGTGGTTGGTGACTTCATATCAAAGGGGGGGGCTGCAGGAGACAGCTGAATAGGTGTGGCCAACAGGAAGGGATGTGGCCAACTAAAAGGGGTGGGCCTATGGTACAGTGGGGTTAATGCTGGACATGCTTACCAAATTACATGAAATAAATGCTCAGTCACTATGGTGCATGCTGAATACTCTACACAGCAACATGGAGTCACAAACATTACATACATGCAACATTATTCTCTTTCTAGATGCAACATCATAACATACATTCATTTTTAACACGTTTCTACAGATACATACATATTGTGTGAGTGTGTGTATATGCACGCAAGCACGTAAGCAGAGCAAGACTGTGACACTTTTTATACAAGCACAAACACACACGTATACATATCATACCTCTCAAATGTCCCTGATTTTGGCTCAGAGCTTTGCTCTCCCCTGCTAAATCTCCATAAAACTGGCAATTTTGAAAAAAAAAAAAAAACAGGAGTGGATGACAATTAAATAATGACAACAGAATTGTAGACTTATTTTAAGCATGAAATACTTATTAAATAACAGCATTTTATTTTTATCAACTTCTCAAATTAATAGCGCTGATATTTTAAAAGTGTTCGCGATTGTCTTTCATTATTTCTGGATTCGTCCTACATTCTGAACATGTCTATAACTTACACAAATATACAGATACAGTAACTAGTCTGCCTTCAGACTCAGTATTTTATTGTTCTGCTTTGCTTATCGTATTTCTTTCCAAATTAATCAGAGATGTGTCCCAACAAAATTATCAGTTTCATTACTTGAGAATTATGAACAACACCAAAAATAATGGGGAGGAGGCGGCAAAGCATTGTCGCATCATATGGAATATAAATATTACTCTAATTTGCTTAAACATGTTAAAAGAACAACCCGTTTGTATCAGCATATATTTTCTGAGCAATAAGAACAACACTGTAATATGTCTTAAAGTTATATATTTGGCCTCATAAAACTCTCAGTCAAGTAGCTTTCTTGCTAAGAATACAGCTATAAAGGAAACTGTGGCTAAAAGACCTACTCTTTATGGTTGGTTCCTACAAGAAACTTGTCAGACACCTACCTCAATTTAAGTTTATAAAAATGATGAGTGACTGTCCGACTCCGGATCATGAACAATAACTTAAGTAGTGAGCTAGCTAGTTGTTCAAACATCAATCAGGATAGGAATCAAGTCCCAACTCTTTCCTCTGACTCTCCGTAATAACAGGAACTTGCAAGCCAAAAAAAAGCAATTAAGGAACGAGTTGTTTACTTGTTTTGTAGCACCATGACAAGTGAAGTAGTAAGCAGTACTGTGCACAACCTGTTACAACTGATTGTTTTTCACTCTATTTTTTGGAAAAAGAGCGAGAACCAATCAGTAGCCATCCAGCCTTCCATGTCACGTACGTGCCTGTGGACGTGGCAGTCTGACCCCCTTCCACTTTACTGTGTGGTTAACTGCACAGACATCTTGGCATTGCACTGCTGCAGTTCTCTCTCCCTAATCTGGACTACTTTCAAAGCAGTCCAGATCTACAGAAACTAAAAAAAAAAAAAAAAACAGAACTCGCGGAGCATGCACAGTTCGAGTTCCGGGACTTCGCAAGTCAGTCGGACTCACTGTTTTTAATTTATAAAATTAAGAATTATACATATTTAAACTGAAACAAAAACAACTCCGCTTGCTTTTACCATGAAGGGTATCCTCCAATAACACCTCAGACACCAATAAACAATAAGTGTCGTACCACAAAATTGTGTGAGCCACTCGTTGTACTAAAAAACTGTAGATTTAATGAAACACCAAAAAACAGCATAACAAACACGATTGGGATTGAGCGCGCTTTCATCTATCTCGTCAAGACTTCATCAGAATCCATTGTATCCACTGTTAACTAGCGGAACATTCAGTACATGCCACTATTGACACATAACTATGGTACTGTAGGACAGACTATAACCATCCCTCCAAGGACAAGCATCAACATTCCAGATGACAATAATATACCCCGTATGATGTTGACTTATTACAAAGGGATATATTGGATACAAAGAGGCATAAACGAAGCATGGAAAATGTTCTCCAAAATTAGTACTGATGTCTCCATTTTTCAACAACCACTGAGGTTTGGGTTCAGGAAAAATAACAATTTCAAAAAACTATTTGAGAGGAAAAAGCCCCCTTGTGTAAGTGGAACACAGCAAAAGGTGGGGACTTATAAATGCGGTAGATGTGGACAATGTACTTTTATATTGGGGGAAAAAATGCTTTGGCTGAGTAACCTAAGCCTAAAACTGAAAAGTAAGGGCTATCACACCTGTCACACTAAAGGAGTGGTTTATTTAGCCTTGTGTTTGACCTGTGGAAAATACTACGTCGGTAAAACCGAACGTAAGTTAAAACAGCGGGTCTATGAACATATAAGAGATATAAATAAAAGAAATGATAATAACGCCCTTTTTAGGCACACTGAGGTGTGTGAAAAAGCCAATATTAAGTTTTGGGTTCTTGAAGAGGTTATAAGAAGTGATAGGGGAGGTGATTGGGAGTCCCTACTAGAATACAGAGAAATGATTTGGCAACTCAGGCTTGATGCCTGTGGTTCCAATGGGATGAACGATCACCTCTCCATAAAACCCACCCTAAAACTTTTATCCAACAACCCTAAATTGAGTTAAATAGTTTTGAGTGGGTATATTGGACCTACAAGGAGGATGTTCTTGATGGTCATTACTATTATTATTATTTTTGGCTATTCCTGACCATTATCGTTGGTTATTTTTTGCTATCTTTTGGCATTTTTTACTATTTTTTTCGCTATTTTATATAACTGTTACACAGTCATAGAGTAGATGAGGTACACTTAATCAAACAAAATAAATAAAATAATAGATACCATACACATATGCATAAATACAGTATACATGGAGTATACCAATATATATATATTTACATATAGATAGAGGTTGATTTATGTATTTTTGATGACATCTGGAGCACTTTTATGTATTTAATTTATTTTGTTATTTATTTTGCCATGTTTTCCACAACATTTAAGACAACATATGTATTATAACCAAATGTTTTTTAGTGTTATACATATATTTAAATATATTAAATGTTTTAAATAGTTTTAAATATTTTTAGATTAGTTTTTTAACATTTGGTACTAAGAAAATGCTTGCACTTTGTATAAGGTTATATATTTCTGATTCAGCATTATGTATTGATTTGATAGGCTAGTAATTTGGTTGTCACTCAATCAATTAATTAGCTGGTACTGTATTTAAGGCTAGTTAACAGTGGATACAATGGATTCTGATGAAGTCTTGATGAGATAGATGAAAGCGCGCTCAATCCCAATCGTGTTTGTTATGCTGTTTTTTGGTGTTTCATTAAATCTACAGTTTTTTAGTACAACGAGTGGCTCACACAATTTTGTGGTACGACACTTATTGTTTATTGGTGTCTGAGGTGTTATTGGAGGATACCCTTCATGGTAAAAGCAAGCGGAGTTGTTTTTGTTTCAGTTTATTTGTTCTGACGTGGAGGAGTGGTGGATTTAATTATACATATTTTCTTTTTAAAAATGAATGTTCTCTTTTTTCTTCACACAGCTGGGGGGGCTGCAGTCCTGCAGACCGATGGTATGAGCCACCACTGTATGTATGTATGTGCTAAAGGCTGAATCCAGAGCTGCTGGTGCTGGTGACAATAGACCTAGGCCAAAAAGGAGAACAGTGTTCAGGCCCAGGGTAACTTTTCAGATGCTACATGACCTGGAGATTGTAGAGCACTGCAGGGTGGACAGAGACACATTACAAGAGCTCTTTGAGCTCTGCCACCCTCAACTCAGAGACAGAGACAACCAAGGGAACCAATCCCAGTGGAAACTGAGATATGTGTAGCCTTTAGAATATTAGCTACAGGTACCTTTCAAAGACCAGCTGGGGACATGATGGGTGTATCACAGGCATCAGCATCCAGGATCCTCCACAAATTCCTGGATGCTATACTCATAGATGCCAGTGAGCACATATGTTTTTCATGTAGTTTTGAGGAGACAGCCAACAATATGCAGCATTTCTACAAGGTAGCACACTACCCTGAAGTACTGAGTGCCATAGATTGCACTCATGTACATATTAAGGCACCACCTGGTGAGCAGGGTAGAATCTACATTAACCGCAAGGGATACTACTCGATCAAATGTCAAGTCATATGTAATGCCCAGGGAATTATCTTGAATGTAAGTGCTGGCAACACTGGTAGTTATTGTGACTCATATATTTGGCACATATCACAGCTGTACCATATGTTTGCTAGAGGGGACATCCCGCAGTGTCATTTACTGGGGGATGCTGGTTGTGCACCTGGAAGAAAGCCATAATGAGGCACACACTCAAACCAGAAGCATCATAGAGCACGTGTTTGGGCTGCTGAAGTCATGGTTCTGGTCCCTAGACACATCTGGTGGAGCCCTGCAGTATAATCCACACACATGTACACAAATCTTCACAGTATGTGCTATGCTACACAATCTGATCCTGCAGAAACAGCTGTAGCAGGGTCAGCAAGGGGAAGGGATACACATCCCCCCACCAACATCTAGGTCACCACAGCCACAGTCAGAGGAGAATTCAGAGGGGGAACCACCAGCTGCTGTGGCTGGAGGCAGAAATATAGGTGAGCTCAGTATCTCCTTGCTTTGGCTAAGACAGACAATGCATAGCACATTCACTGACCACCTAGGTAACTAATACCTTTCTCCTACTCACATACATATAGTAAAATTGATGCCAGGCAACTCATACAACCTTTACCTTCCCATGTATTGGCTGTGTACTGCTTGTATCAGACAGAGTCAGCCCTGAACTAAAACTGTATCAACTGCAGCATTTGCAAGGTAAGTCCTGAACCTAGAGTGTATTCTTTAATAATATTATGGCATATCCTTGTATTTCATAACTTGGTACAGTAATCAATTAAATATCGTTGGATTTCTACAGAACCTACCTTAATATGTAACAGCACAGCAATGATTTTACTAATATGTTCCCATTAGTAAGTCTTAGGCCTCAGGCATCAAAGATTCACACAGTCATCCCTCTCAAAAGTACTGATGATCAGTGCATGCCCTTACTTTAGCACCATACCTTTGTACTGGTAAATCATTAAAGTAAGTAGTTACAAAGTAATGATACACATTGCAGTTTCTGATTTTACATCCCTTCCCAAGATCAAACACCAGGCAGGATGCAGAACAAAGAGAGTAACAAGAGCATCATATCCATGTTGTGCCATAGCAGTAACTCACCTTTGCTCCCCACCAAAAGAACAGGCTATGCTTGTTTGTGACATAAGAGTAACTGAGCTTTGTCCCCCCAAAAGAGCAGTGTACCCTTGTTTGTGCCATAACAGCAACTCACATATGCTACCCCCAAAAGAACACTATATGTTTATGTGTGCCATTCAACCTGGCCTTCAGTTGTTAGAAACTGCATATCATATTACTCCCTAGTTAATATCTTCACATAATTTAAGGCCAATGATATTGAATGGCTTACACACTGCATGACTCACACTACTGGTCTGATAAATGATGAATTACCAAGAAACACACAAATGTAAGACACAGCTGTATATTTGCAAGCATAATCATCACAGGTTGTTTGCTCAGTAAGTGCACTATGTCCAAATATAATAATGATAATGAAAAGTACAAATAACAGCTAATGGTTTGACAGCAGTGTACATTCTGTTGCAGTTGGTTGTGTGAAGAATTACTTCGGTCCTTTGCTGCAAAGCTGTTTCTGTGCCAAAGAGGAATAAGGCATCCATCCTGTTTTCTGAAGATGCATTGATGTGAGAGTTCAAATCCCAAGCTGAGTAGAAATATATCACGCATACTGTCATGTTCTATGTCATACATTGGTTTTCCTCATTTCATGTATTTTTCCTTTTTTTTCTATTTCTTATTCCTATTACTTTTACTGGACCACAAACACATTACAGGTTTGGCTGTGCTCATTTGGTTTGTGCAAAGTGCCGCATTGTAGAAACAGGACAAATCAGACCACCTAGGAAACAAACAGCCACAAATATAAACCTGATATATTCAATTAATGCTCTTGGACATCACAAAAACAGACCTGGAGTACAGATGAAACTATCAGACATTTGCAATACAGCTTGTGTCTGTGCACTGCTTACTTATGTGCAAACAGGTATATCTCGTATGCGTGTACACTTTGTTCACCATCACTCAAATCAGCTGTTTGCTGTGCTATGGGACTGTATATACCATGCTTCATTATTAGAGTTTATTCTCCATTTCCTTTGTGTGACATAAACCTATATGTGGAAACATTACAAACTAAGGGCCCAATCTAACTATACATCATATATTTACAATACATTCATTTGTTGCCCCCCCCCCAACACCACCAAGCACTACAATACTAGGGTCTCAGTACTTTTCCACACAAAAGTGTAATATACAATATTGTATTCTCCATCATAGACAGGGCCACTTGGTGGTGCTCATGGTGCTCCCAACCTCACTCTGCTAAAGTCAAACATCCAACTGTTCTCAATAAGGGTACTTCTGTTGCTACACAGCTAGGCTTCTAAACAGCCTAGTGCTATTAGGCTACTAGCCTCATATAACATTATGAAGCTACGTGCCTAGGCAGGCCTCCCAAGCTGTTGTGCACCAAAATAGCCTGCTGATGTCATCTACTATAAGTGCACCTGCACTCTTGTATAAATCAGACTTGTGTCGTGCCACTTGCATTAAGTACTGTGTTCTGTAGTCTGTGCACTTAGATAGGTATGAGTTCAATTCTCACTGTAGTTGAGTGTGTGTGTGTGTGTGTGTGTGTGTGTGTGTGTGTGTGTGTGTGTGTGTGTGTGTGTGTGTGTGTGTCTAGTCAGCAGAGTAGACATGGTATCCTACAGTTACTTCTCCAAGGGTATGGATTTGCCAGTATTTTGATACTTGCACAAGCCCCCCCAACATATTGTCTCCCACATGGATTGCTGATGACATCTACTATAAGTTTACCTGTACTCCTATATAAATCAGTCTTGTGCCATGGCACTTGCATTAAGTACTGTGTTCTATAGTCTGTGAACTTAGCTAGAGGTTCTATTCTCACTGCAGTCAAATGTGTGTGTGTGTGTGTGTGTGTGTGTGTGTGTGTGTGTGTGTGTGTGTGTGTGTGTGTGTGTGTGTATTTTGATACTTGCACAAGCCCTCCCAACATATTGTCTCCCACATGGATTGCTGATGACATCTACTATAAGTTTACCTGTACTCCTATATAAATCAGTCTTGTGCCATGGCACTTGCATTAAGTACTGTGTTCTATAGTCTGTGAACTTAGCTAGAGGTTCTATTCTCACTGCAGTCAAATGTGTGTGTGTGTGTGTGTGTGTGTGTGTGTGTGTGTGTGTGTGTGTGTGTGTGTCTGTGAGCTGTTGCCTGACATTGCCGAGAGCATTTTACATAAGCATGTAGGACACGTATTCTGTGTTTAACAGACACTGCTGATGTTATCAGCAATAAACTGTTGTCTGACACACTCCAAGTCAGATTTCAGCTGTAGTGCTTGTGTAAAGTACTGTGTTCTGTAGTCTCTGTACTTAGGGGTTCTATTCTCACTGTAGTCAACTGTGTGTGCGAATGTTGCTAACATTACCAAATGCCTTTTACATCAGCATGTGGGACACTTATTCTGGCCTCAACAGACTCTGCTGAGGTCATCAGCTATATGATAGTTTTGGATCTACAGTAATCTCAAAAGGCCATGGTCAGACAGTGGGCTGTAAGCCATGCAGATGTGACCTCATTCTATGCCACACAGATTACACTGACATGGCTTTTAATCTATCCACATGCATCATGGCATGGTTCGGAGCTTCTATGTTATGTTGATGATAAATGCCTCTGGTCTCTCCAGCTACTGCATGTGTCTGATGAGGGTAATGCAAAAAAGATCATTGTACTGTTCTGATCAGGTTTTGCTACAGTGCTGTCATACAATCATAGTATCTGAATATGATGGCGCGACTTATAATATGCACCATATATATGTACTGGGAAATCCTTAAAGATAGAAGTTAGAAATTAATTATATACATTGCAGTTTCTTACCTCACAACCTTCTCAGGTGAAATCGGTATAAGGGTGTGACATTTTGATGTTGTGAACTGTTGAACTTTTCAAGGAGAATATAAGTTCAGGGTACAATGACCACTTCAGCAACATAAATGCAGATATACTAAGCAATAAATTATATATGCACAGTGAGCATCAGACAGAAGGCATTTGTATCCTTGAATCCAAAAGATAGAAAATAGCGATATGGCACAATTATCATCACTTGCAGACAATGTTGTTGGGGGGGTAGGGGTAGGGTAGGTAGGTTGACACACAAGGTCAGTGAATGTGTGTAAGAAAGAGAAGATAATACAACAAATGGCCAGTGAGACTAAATAAGCAACTGTGCTGTGTGCATCTGTAGGGGTTCCCCAGGTGAAATAGTTGTGTGAGTGTGTGCATGACCACAGTCAAGCTCTGTGCTCACTCTATGTCTTGGTCTGTCAGACAGGTGTGATCCATGCATGATAGAGGTGGCAGTTTATTGTTGGCATCCCCAACGAGGAGACCTGGCTCTGACAGCAGTTGCATGGGCACGTTCACATCCAGGACCATGGTCGGATGCAGCACTGCTACTTGAACATGACTGATGTTTGTTGGACCAGCTTCCTTCATGGGGACACCCATGACCATGACCCCCTCATGACTTGCCATGTGTGTGTGTGTGGACAGCACATTCAGTGATGGAACACTGGAAGTACTGGTACTATGTGAATGTGATCAGGCATGGCCACACTGGCTGACAGCAGATGATGTGGCTGACCTACACCCATGAGGATGCTGTTCCCTCCCAGCAGACATTCCATCACAGACACTGCCCATACTATAACAGACACCCCTCGATCCATCACAGACACCCCTCATTTCCACTTTTCATTCATCCGATGCTGTGAATGGGCAACATGGTGGAGCCAGTCACACATGGCAGACTGTGCCACAGTACTCTGAGACATGTACTGTGTAACCCATTCTATTTCATTGTCCTTAAAATGTATGAGTATATGATTTAAAATGTGTGAGGATATGAATTGAAAATCATATAATATGCAGCTGCCAAGAAATGAAGGCCAGCTTGGATGTTAAGGGACATAATCTGTGAACTGTGTGCTGCTTACTTACGTTTCCAAACTTACATGCAACACTTTGTAGATCTAAGCTGACACACCTAGTGGAAGCAGTGCAGCCTGCAGTGCTGTTGTGATTTCCTCCTCCCAAGCAGTCATTACTCACAGCTGCAACCCATTAATAATGCACACCATATAAAAAGGCAGGTCTACTTTATTAACTTGAACGTTCAAATGTTCGAATGCATAAAGATCGACACATATGCATCAAACGCTTAAACGTTCAAAAGTTAATAAAGAAAAAAAAAAGACACAGAAAAAATAAAAGTTGTAGGCAGGGGGCAAGCCCCGCTGCACTCCCCCCACACCCCCCACTACTTAAATATACCAACTCCGAGATCTCACTACATTGAAGTAAATGGAAATCTCCACCTACGGAGATTTCCGTTTACAGTTTTCGACGGATTGCACTTTCGATGCATATGGTTCGATCCATATGTATTCGTGGTTTTATGCTTTCGTGTAAAGCAGACCCAAAAAGGCAACCCTGTAGCTAGGCAAGCTGATGTTAGTTCTGTATGTCTGGAACATTGAGAACAAGCATTTTATTCATGATATCTTAAGGTGTGGTTCCATTTTGTCACCTACATACTGCATATGCTGGTATATATTTAACAGTAATGTGAAGTACAGGCTTTAACACTGTTGTCTAAATGCATTACTTAGAAGTGTACTGATATCATGGCCATATTTGTACAGTCATTTCAGAGGTATACATGACTAGGAAGAGATTAAAATAAATGGAAATGACTGCTGTGTGAGACATCTGTAAAAATGTTTCATGAACAGGTCCTTTGACAGTACTTGTAGCATTTCAAAGATATGTTGTTAGCCAAAAGGGTCATTTGCCTGTTCTTTTTTGGGAGTGGGGGCTAAGTTGAGTTACTGGTATTGCACTAACAAGGATATCTTGCTGTTGTTTCTCTCCTTGTTTTGTATCCTGCCTGTTGTTAGTATTTCACATCTCTAGACTGATACTGACTGGCTACATTTTCTGTTGCATATGTAAACAGTATTTTGTAGTTATGTGATACTTATGTGTAATATATGTCTGTTTTCTTTTAGGCCATCTACAAGTATGGCATAGAGATGTGTGAATCCACATCTAAGTCCTTTTACAGATGCCAAAAACAATATAATTGATGTTTTTTGGCAACATGGTGGCCAATCTGAGGTACAGTGGGGGTGGGGGGTGCAGAGGTTGAATCAGACACTGAGGTTGACATACAGCCATCCCCTGCATTTATATGGGACACAGCTAGTATGCCTATGCCTACCCAGTCCACTGAGCCCACAGACCTTGGACAGGTGGAGGGTGAGGACATTGATTAGGGAAGTGTGGCTACTGCGACTTCAGTGTCTGATGAGTCTGGCCATAACCAGAGTGTAGGTGAGGTGCCATGCAGGAGGATTTATAGGGGTGCTCAGAGGAGGTCTGCTGTCCCTCCTCCACCTGTTGTAGGTGTCTCTTCCCATGTTACTCAACATATGTTTAGGGTCGTCATGAAGACACAAGCACATTCCCATAGGGGTTCCAGACAAATGCTCAGAGTTGTGGATGTAGCACAGTCTGACATGTGTGACTGCCTCCACCATGTTGGGATTCACTGGATCAGATGAATGACACATTGGAACAAGGGGTGTCTGTGATAGACCGAGGGTGCCTGTCATGAAACTAGCAGTGTCTGTGATGGAACATCTGCTGGGAGGGGTACGGCATCCACATGGGTGTAGGTCAGCCACATTATCTGCTATCAGCCAACATGGCCATGCCCAGTCACATTCCCATAGGGGCAGTACTTCCACTGTTCCATCAGTGAGTGTGCTGTCCACACCCAAACATAGCAGACCATGGTGTCATGGTCCTTGGTGTCCCAGTGAAGGGAGCTCATCCAGCAGATATCATTCCCATTCAGGTAGCAGCACTGTATCTGACCATGGGTGTGGACATGCCATTGCAACTTCTGGCAGAGCCACTTCTCATGGTTGGGGACAACATTTATGAACTGGCACGTCTATCATGCATGGCTCACATCTGTCTAACACAACAAGACGTAGAGCTGCACTCAGCTTGGCTATATTCATGCACACACTCACACACCAATTTCATCTGGAGAACCCCTACAAACACACACAAACAACAGTTATTCATTGTATCTATCTGCCCATTTGTTGTTTTGTCCAAATCTCTGCCATCTTACTCACACACACTCACTGACCTTTTGGTTCTGCCTAGGCTTCCTGTTCCCCCACACAATACCCTGTGCAAGTGATGATAACTGTGCCATATCCGTGCATTCTATCTTTCTGATTCAGGGATACAAAATCTTTGTCTGATGCTCAGATTGCATAGCTAACTTAGTGCTTACTATATCTGCATTTGTGCTGGAGAACTATTTATTGTACCTGCGACTTATATTGGCCTTGGAAATGTAGACAGTTGAGAGCATACAAATGTCACAACTTTATAGTGAATGCTGTTTTAAGGACTGTGAATTCAGAAACTACATGTTTATCATCCATTTGTAACTTATTTCTATAATGATCACTACACAACACCCCATTCAAGTGATAACTGTGCCATATCCCTGTTTTCTATGTTTTGGATTCAGGGAGACAAACGTTTGTTGTCTGATGCTCATGGTGCATAGTTAATTTACTGCCTGATATATCTGCATTTGTGGTGATTAACTGGTCATTGTACTTTTAACTTATATTGGCCTTGGAAAGTTCAACAGTTGATAGCATCAATATGTCAGAACTTTATCTCTTGTGAGAGTTGTGAATTAAGAAACTGTAATGTGTATAATTACTTTCTAACATATCTCTTACATGATTTTCCAGTCCAAACGTATGGTGCACATCACAGGTCACCCCATGATAGTCAAAGCTTAGGATTGTATGACAGCATGGCATTTGCTTTTCCCCTCCTCTAGTTTTCTTCATTTACATTCTTTTTGGCCATTGTTTGCATGATGCACCACGTAGTGCAAACACTGGAAGCAGAGAACCTGGACCACAAAAATAGTAAAATAGGGGATGTCATGTAAGTAGTCAGTTGCTGCTATGTGGACTGACATGGCCTTCACTTTTGCCTAAAACACATACACAAAGACCTGTACATCCAATAAACCTGAAATTGCATTGCTAGCCAATGTTGCACACAATTGCACACTCCAGAGCACAGTGTTTGCATGATGGTAAGCATCGTGCAACATTTTCAGACACTGTGAGCATACCCAGTAAGTGTAAAATACCTGGAATTGGTGCCAAAAACATCAAGATATAAAATGCAATTGGCAGGAAATCTTCATTCTACATTGGGCTTGATCTCTGGTAGTCATGGATGGTGTTTGTGGGGTGGGAGTACACGTCTGAGCTCAGAGATGGGGTGTCCAGGAGTCCAAAGTGTTTGTTGGACTCCTAGTTAAGCGTCATGGGCCCCAGTTACTGCAGAGGGACTACTCAGACTCAATACAAATCTGAAGGACGGAATAGTGTTGCCAGGGTTCTGACCAGTACTACAGGTATCCACTGCACCGGTGAACAATGTCAACACCATTTTAATGACCCAGGAGGAGGAAGAGGGATGGCCTCAACAATTGGATTGGGGAGTTTAGGACTGGGGACACCCCACAGATGTTTAAGTATCAATTACAGTGACTACTTGTAAGAGTTAAAAGTTGAATATAGTCAAAACTGGTATTCATAATGATATTCTGTTCTGTTTTTCCACAGCTGCTATTGAGAGAACTTTGAATGTGAGGGCCCATGCTACAAGATTGGCAAAGATGAGAGAAGTAGTTAGTATTTTTCTAAAAATAACATTGTTCACAAGGGGTACGTTTTCTGCATATTTATTCAACATAGTGATTTGTATTATTTTAATTAAAGTATTGAGCTGAGAGGGAATAGGTTAGAATCTTGAGAGCAGTGGTCATAACACTGATGTCCAGAAGATAAAAGGAAAAGCTTTTCTGGATGTGGCAGGTATTGGCCATAGCCAAGGCAGCAGTGCACATTTCCTATATTCTCTTAATGCCATTCTTAACAGTAGCCACCCCCCATTGTTTTTTTCAAGGAACAATTTAAATGCGAAGCCAAAGTGTCATTTATTTTGAAATCTTTAACTAATTATGTTATTATATTTGCATGTAGTTCTTAATAGTTTTTACTTAGTATCATTAAAATTATATAAGCGGAGCTTATCTCCCCGGGCCTCTACTGAAAATGGACATATATCCAGCTAGACTAGCCCGGTCAACAAATGTAAAAATAAAAAAAAATAAAAATAAAAATAAAAATAAAATCAGATGGTAGGTTTCAGTTCTAGGATTTTGTATACAATAACAGCTAGATACAATGATTCTTAAAGATTCATAATCTTTCTGAGGTTTTTCTACTACTGTGTCTTAAGTAAATCTTTTATCATTTTTATTTGACAGACATTGAGGATCTGTATCTGAAAGAAAAATTATCTTTACTTCAACAAATCAGGTTTATTTCTAAATTTATTGGTATAGATGATAAAAGCAAAACTAATACAACCAGTGTTGTCAAGTCACACATGATTCCTTTTATGAATCTGAACAGCTGCCTCCATCCACATAGATAACTGGGCAAGCAGGCAAGAGAAGTAGATTGCCAGGTCCTCTTCTGTATCACAAATATACTGCTCACAAACCTAAGGACAATTTAGACTCATTAAAACACTGCAGGACTTTGGTATGTGGGAGGAATCCAGAGTACCTAGAAAAAGAGGGCATGAGGACTCCATACATAAGGCACAAAACTGGAGAATCTTTTACTGTGAGGCATCAGTATTATAAATGAGCGTGTGTCTGTGTTTTTGTCTGTCTTTGTCTTTGTGTCCGTGTCTGTGTCTGTGTGGTGGGGGAGTATTGTACATTTTTTCTAGTTCTGTTGTAAATTCCACAGAAGTACACCTCTTTACTGAGGTAGATATTGCCTCAACTTATTAGACACAATTTAAGGATGAAGAGAATGACATATCCTAGAATTTGTAGGCAAATTGCATTGTATGTGGTGTGCACTTGCTCCAGAATCAGCAATGCACAGGTAGGTGCAGGGTGGTACTGATTCATAGTCCCATGTCACAAACCAGTACAGTAAGCTCAAATGCACACCAGTAGATATATACAAATAACTATGTAATGATGTACAAATGAATCTGGGTAGTAAAGTGAGGTCCTAAAGATATTAAAATGTCTGCAAGGTGAATAGTCATAAATCGTAGTTGCCTAAAAAGGAAATTGTGCAACTCTGTGTGCCTGAGTACAAATGGGCAAAACATACCAAAGATTTTTGTCATTGCATGTAGACAGGATGCTTAGAGTTACAACAACCATTATGCAGCTGTGTACTATAACTTCTGACTTACCATAGTGTCACTGATTATAAGACTCTGGATTACATCAGAGTCATTGAATTGATTGTATGGGTATTGACTGACTTGTGTCACACACACACCCAATTGATCAGATTAGGAATGTGTGGCTTTTCCATACCTGTGGACACCAAGATATGTATACCTTTTTTACCATACTAGCTACAGAGACCTTTCAGGATCCAGCTGGAGATATGATGGCATTTCACAAGCTTCCACATACAGAATACTGAGCAAATTCCTTGACATAATGTTTCTAAATATGGACTATAGTACATGGTTTCATAGCACATCAGTGGAGAGAGCTAAAACCATGAATGCCTTCTGTGACACCACATGCCTTTCTGAAGTACTGGGTGTCATACATTGCATACCTGTCAAGATAAAGATCCTATCTGTCCCACAGTCACAATGGTTTATGAACAGGAAGGGCTACCATTCCATGAACTGTCAGGCTGTGTGTGGTGACACACATATGAGATCATATTCAGTGGTGATGGACAGCACCCAAGGACTTTGCTTCATTCACATATCTGGCATGCATTTCAACTATATCGCTACTTCCTGCATACAGAAATTCCACAGGGCCATCTAACTAGTAAGTGTAGGCACTATTTTAATGTGAAACCATATGGCTATATATCTAGTGTGTCCATAAGAAGCAACACCAACCACTTGTTCATACAGTGCTGCAGTGACACTGGATACTTACTGGAGCTCTGGCTTATGACAGCTGTACAGAATGTACACAGTATGGCTGAATTTCAGTATAACACGTGCAGAAACCTATAGCATCATCAAGTGTTTTTAGCAAGTTGCATGCTGCTAAGATGACAAGTTAAATATCTCCAAGATACAGCAGAAAAGGCCTGTTGACAGCGTTATCTGATGAAAGTGTGCTGGAACAGCAATAAACAGCACTCACACAATCACTCCCTATTCAGTAATATGCACAGTACAAGGCAGAAGAAGCGACAACATCTACTCCAGCTGATTGGGCACCTCATAAGCACAAACTGACAGTGTAGTGTCTTACAGATCAAACATGATGCATTCAACGTACATATCAGTCTATGCAGGCAGTGCATGATTGAGCTGCACTATACATAATTTCCTGCTCAGGAGAGAGGGAAGTATGTATCACATCTGACATCATGTTCACATGTGACTAGGATCACAATGACTCATGGGTGTCTATACACAGTGAGTGAGAAGAGGTTTATCTGGAGTCTGACATGGGGCTATCATGGTTGTAGAATTCTGTCTGATATAATTTTTCCTCCTGTGTTGATTTTGGAGTCCCAGTATGTGACTATGGCATTATGTAAAGATGGGCACCCTGAGGTGAAAAGTAGTCTGTGTTATACATGATGTCCTTTTGTGATGTGTTTGAGGTGACACTACATGACCATGGTCTGCAGTCACTACTTTGGCGTGTTGCACTGGTTATGTTCCCTTCAGAAAGGCATGGTGTCATAGGGGTGTGGCCAAGGATGAACACAGGATAGCAGCAGATTTCTTCAGCTCCACCAATTTCATTACACTGACAGGAATTAATTACTTAAAAAATTAATTTTTGAAGTAATTTTCTTTCTAAATATGTTTGTTTTATATAGTTCTTGAACTATATCTAAAAAAGAAAGGAAATTTTAACAATATTCCTGTCAGAAATCACATTGGAAATTTTCCTGTCAGTTTATCAGTCTGAAATGAGTTCCAGTAAGACAAATTCTCAAGACTCCAGCATCAAGAAAGAACTTCAGTCTCTGATAACTATAATCCAGCAACTTACTGCTAAGATGGATAAAATGGATACTAAAATTGATACCTTCATAGAAAAAACTACAAAACAAATAGACTTGTTACATATAAACCTGCAACAACAGAAGATCCAGATGACAGGCATAGAAGAAGCTGTGAATGACATGGAAAATAGAATCCAAGAAGAGGAAATCAGCATTGAGTTTCTGCTGAAACAAAATACACATTTACAAACAAAGCTGGATGACTTGGAAAATAGATCTAGGCGCAATAACATTAGGATTTTTGGACTGCCAGAAAATATTGAAGGTAACAATATTACTTCTTTTTTAACAACATGGCTCCCTAAAACTTTAGACTTACCAGAAGCATTCTCTTTTGGTATCGAAAGAGCACATAGATCTATAGCTAATACTAACTCTAACAAAAACTATCCTAGATCAGTTATAGTTAGATTTCTGTCATCTTTTGATAAAGAGATGGTTCTTAAATCTGCTTGGGCTAAAGCTCCTGTTAAGATTAATGAGACAACTGTGCATTTTGACAATGACTATTCTTCCTTGGTAATAGCTAAAAGAAAAGTTTTTCTGCCACTAATAAGGGAGCTTAAAAAAGTACAGTTTAAAACATACCTTCTGTTTCCTGCCAAGCTAAAAATCTTCCTTCCTGATGGTCCTAAAATTTTTGATGACTTAGACTCTGCTTTACTGTTTATCAAAAAATAAGATTTTGGATAAAATAGAGGAAATGGAATGGGCTAGTCCTTCATTAAAGAGACTGGCAACTGAAACTTCGTGGAAGACTTCAGAGAAGAAGAGACTAAAGAACAAATGATTTGTTCTATGTTTTTTTTTTTTTTCTCTCATCATATTACTTCATTATTAATCTTTTTAAATATAGTTCCTGCATTTCCAGAAAGCCACAAATGTTCTGAAAAAGATTTAATCAAAGTTATTCTCTGTGTGCAAAGAAATGTTTTGTTTCATAACCAGTCAAAATATCTGAGGAACTAATAACAAGCTATTATTCAATTTGTTTCTCTTTCTGAAAAAGAGAAGTAAGGTCAGTAATTTGATACATTTTTTTTCTCCTTTTCTTCTTTTCTTTGTTTAAACAATGACATTCTATTTAGATTATGTAGTGGGTAAAGGGTGGGGGAGGGCAGGGAGAGAAGAGTAATGAAAATATGATAAATGGAATAATAACATATTTATTCCTTGTAAAAAGTTTATATATTCTTCAAATGCTATTCCTAATTATACTTTCTTGATTATACTGCTTATGCTTGTTTGTAAATAATCTGTCATGCTTTAACTAATAATAATTAGAACTAAATAATAGTAAATAATATGTTTTATTTTTAACTCTATTAATATAAACAGTAAGTAATATTCCATTGTATATACTTCTTATAGCTTTCTCTTACATTTTTTTATTTCTGCTTTACACTCTTTTATTTTCTACTCTCTTTTCTTTTCTTTATTCTTTTCTTTATTTTTTTTTCTCATATTAATATATAGAAATGCTTTTGATCATATAGACACAGTAAATAATAAGATTTGCATAAAAATTGAGTTGGAACAAAAATATTGAGTTTTATTACTTATTAATAACTTTGGGCTTAATTTCACTTACATAGAGGCTGTAATAACCTGTAAAATACATCGCGAAGGTTTTGTCATGTTTAGATGCATTTACACTGCTAAATGAATGTTTGTCACTAGTTTTTAACAAGTTTCCCACCAAAATATTAAGGGAGACAATCTGGGATGTGGGCTACCTCATGCACAGTGTCCTCGAGTTGTTTCAAAAGCTTCAACTCTCAGAATTCTCACAGAGAAGCTGAAAGCAGTCAATCTGACCTTTGACCCAGATATCACACTGACACATCACAGATTCAGGAAGAACACTCTACCAGGAAGTAGAACTGATGCAAATGCGACTATGTGAAGGAAAATGAACTCTTTGACATTCAAATGTGAGTTATTTTATATAATTACTTAAATATCTATGTTATAATTCATAAAATATGTAAGTTATAATGATTTTAAATGATGCAGTTTCTTGTAGTAAGTAAATGTCTTATTCTAGAAAGCATAGAAAATGAAACATTTATTCAAGTGTTTTTGAAAATCTACATGACTGCAGCATACTAATCTGTGTTAAAAACTTATGTTCCAAACATATACATTACTATAACTCATTTAATTCATCTGATTGACAAGCATAAATAACTTTATAACTCTGAACCAAAGTAACAAAAACAAAGCAACACAACGGTAAAAAAGAGGGTCGGAATCACCAAAGCATACGAGGTGGCGGTCTTTAGAGTAAAACCAACAGTGTCCAAAATAGCGTTAGTTAAACCATGCTCGCATGTAATAATCCATGTTGAAAGATGCAGCAGTTTATTTATAAGCAAGGTACGAACAAGACAAATCACGTGATTTGTCTTGTTCGTACCTTGCTTATAAATAAACTGCTGCATCTTTCAACGTGGATCATTACATGCGAGCATGGTTTAACTAACACTATTTTGGACACTGTTGGTTTTACTCTAAAGACCGCCAACTTTATAACTCTATTCTGGAAGAAATTGTCATGTGATATATTTTAAAGCAGTAGTATAGACATACAAAATACAGATGTTTTTACAATAATGCAAGTGTTTCTGAGAATTTGCATAACTATGCAGTATGATTTATAACAATTTCTATAAATATAATATTTTATTCTATTGACAATAATGAGTATGAGTAAAATGCTCATATATAAGCAATTCAAGGTTTTTTTTTGGAAGCTGTTGACTGCATTTACATGACAGAAAATAGATGCATCTTAATATATGTAATGTCTGAACCATATTAGCCAAAGTTTTTCATTTAAATGAATGTTAGAACTTATTTTTACATACTTTGAATAAATTAATATGTAAATATGCCTTCCTTTTTTTTTCTCTCTTTCTTTTACTCTCTCTCCCTCTTTCACGTCTTTTATTTCTCTCTCTCTCCTCTTGGTTCCTAATATCAAGTTTATTTGAATGCTATTTGAATACAAGTGTATTATATTACATAGATGTATATAGTAGTATGAATAGTTTTTAAAAAAAAAAAAAGTTTATTTTAGTTTATATGATGCTGTTTTATCAAATGTGTAGTCTTGTCTTGCTAGATAATTGAATTGAAAGCTGTTAATTTAAGTTAAATATAACCAGTATTAAATTGATAAGGTGGTAGCTGAGGTACTGCTGCTTAGGGTAGGGGGTTAACTTGAGTGGTAAATACTACTCTAAGTTGGAGTTTTTAACTCCAGGCTGGATGCAAGGTTTAATCCTAACATTATTTTCACTTGTTCATTGTTATATGTATATAGTTTTGACATCCACAATATATTTTGTACACTCATTGTCACTACAAACAAAATTGAATCCTATGCAAAATCCCATAAGAGATTCAATAAATACAGCTATATTTAAAGGTACACCTAAAGGAGGAGATGTAACATTACTTATGTTGTTATTTGTTATTTTGATCATAAGATTCTTAAGTTTTAAAAATGCCAAATGACATCTTTAAAAGGAATTTCTTTAAACATTAATGGATTGAATAATCCGTGTAAAAGGGCAAGCCTAATAAGATACATTAATTTACATAAGGCCAACTTAGTCTTCCTGCAAGAAACCCATCTCTTGAAAAAAGATATTGATAAACTAGCCACAAACAAATATACAGTATTGGTTAGTTCAGAGCACACTCAGAAAAAAAGAGGAGTGGCTATTTTATGGAATAAAATTATGCCCATTCCTAAAACCATTAAGTCTTATCAGGATGACAAAGGAATGTTTTGTATGGTTACAATACAAATTAATGGGAAGACTTACACTTTAATTAATGTATATTGGATACCTGGAATTGGTATTAATACAGTGAAACATCATCTTGATAAGATCATATCATTCTCTATAGGAGATATTATTTTAGCTGGTGACTTTAATTGTATACTACATGAAAGTGATACTACCACTATAGGAAAAGAAGAATTACATCTAATGCAAAACATTTAAATGATTTTGCTAATTCTTATCATTTGAATGATATTAATAATCAGATAGATTCAAAATCATTACCATACACCTTTTTTCTAACAGATACAAAACTTATTCAAAAATAGATAGGGTCTTTATTTCTAACCAGATGGTAACAGATTTAATTAATTCCAAAATCATTTCATGTCCTATATCTGATCATAATTCAATTGTTTTTGAATTCATGATAAAAAATACTTATAATGTTCAGATCAAAAGGATACCAGCATACTTAACTCAACTAAAAGACTATAAAGAATATATACTTTCAGAAGTACAACATTTTCTAGACATAAATAATACTCCTGAAGTCTCCATTGTCTATGTTTGGGATGCTTTAAAATCATATCTATATGGACAAAGTATAAGATGGTATAATAATAAAAGGAAATCTTGGGATAAGGAATTGTTAGATATTCAAAGTAAATTAGACTCATAAACATAATAATAAAGAAAATATTATGGATAAGAAAGTCATTGAAGAAATAAACAAACTAAATGAGAAATACAAAGAAATTTTAACTCATAAAGTTAAAATAACTCTAGAGAAATACAAGTTTTTGTCTTACTCAATAAGCCCCAAATACTTACATAGACTTAAAAATAAAACAAAAGGTTGAATAAACAAAACCATATCAAAGAAATCTTTTCTCTAAGGAAAAGAAGAATGTTACTAGTCTACCAGAAATACTAGATGAATTTAGAAATCACTTTCACAATATTAACAATAATAACATTAACATGGAACCTAAAGATAAAATAAAGGAGTTTATAACCACAAACATGAATAAAAAGCTTAATAAACAACAGATTAAACTATTGGACAAAAGTATTTCATATACAGAGGTTATTACACAAATAAATAAGCTTAAATCAAACAAAGCACCGGGTAATGATGGTATTATACCAGAGATATATAAAATCCTTTCTAAAAGTACATATTCATTAATACATAAGGTTTTATTTTGGCCCAAACTGAGTTAATAACCCCCATCTTGGCAATATACATTTATTTCGCCAATTTTAAAACCTAATAAAGATCCAACTAGATGTACTTCATATCGGCCCATCTCATTACTTAATGTTGATTATAAAATATTTATGAGTATTTTTGCTGATAGATTGAAGACAATCATTCCCGGCATTATAGATATAGATCAGACAGGCTTCATTGTAAATAGAAATACTTTTGATAATATAAGAAGAACTTTAACATTAATTGATTTTGCAAATAGGAAAAATAAATATTTAATACTTATTAGTCTTGATATAAGTTCAGCATTTGATTCAGTAAGTTGGGACTATCTGTTTACCTTACTGAAGTGCACAAACTTCTCAGATGCATTTGTAAATCTAATTGAGCATTTATACAAAGGAACGTTGGCTTATATTAAGGTAGGAACATATGTTTCACAAAAAATGCCCATTCTTAAAGGTACAAAACAAGGATGTCCACTTTCTCCACTATTATTCACTTTAGTAATGGAGCCTTGGGCTAATTTGATCAGAAACAGTACTGACATAGAGGGTTTTGAAATAGATGAAAATACAACATCCAAAATTCAACTTTTTGCAGATGATGTTCTAATTACATCAGCAGGATCTAATTCTTCTATGCAGTCTCTATTTGATAAAATGATGAATTTTAAAAGTATTTCTGGTTTAATATTCAATGAAGAAAAAACTAAAATACTACCTATATATACGAAAAAATATTCTCATTAGTGATTTTACTAAATATGTACCCAATTCAGGTCAGATAACTTATTTAGGTATAATACTATCTAAAGATATTAAATCTATTATATATAATAATTATAATACCTGTTTTCTTAATATACAAAATCTTTTTAATACCTGGAATAATATGTTTTTTACTATGGAGGAGAGACTTACAATTATTAAAATGATAATATTCCCCAAGATTTTAAACTTAATACAATCAATAATACTTCCACCTACAAAAATAATTATCAAGAAACTGAATACACTAATGTTAAATTTCCTATGGGCACCTAATAGACCTAGGATTGCATTAAAGAAACATACTAATAGCTGGTCTCAAGGGGGTATTTCTTTTCCAGACTTTAATTTATGTACTATCTCTTCTATTGTAAAAGTTATTACTTTATTAATAGATCAGTCATATGTCGCAAAATGGAAAGATTATTGGGAGCTAATTAGTATGCACTTCATGAAAATCTCCTTAACACATAAAAATATGATTGTAAATAACTCCATGTTATGGTTACTAAAGGAATTTTGTACTTCACTTATTACACCTAAACATATGGTTTGTTACTCATTAAATATTATTATTAGTTATCGTAACTTTATATTCATGCACCCTAAGTATAGAGAATGGAATTTTATTGTATTCCCTATAATGTATACTCAGGGTATGCTTTTGTCATCTACTTCTGAAGGAACTCATTTAGCTATAGATAATGATCTAAAGTACTGGTATCAGTTGATATCTGATAATAAAGTTAAAAATCTAGATTTCTTAAAACAAGAATTTGATCTAAGAGAAACTTGCTGGTTAGAGGTTCAGACCTTTAGACAACATCTCATTGATAGAATAGATCTAATGTCTATAACAGTTAAAGAATCTATTCCAACACTGATTGATTACTTGATATTAAATTTACAACATAAAGTTTCTGATAAAGGTAAACTTTCATACATACATAAAATTATCAGACAAGAAACTTTTTACAGTGTAGATACATACTGGAATTATTTCACTTCTGTTAATGGGGACCCACCAAATCAACAAGATAAACAATATATATTGGAATCTGCCTATAGAACTACGTCTTCCATTGTCTGGAGACTTTATACATGGAAATTTTACATAGATCTTTTTATACACCTTTGATGATGAATAAAATAAATAATAAAGATAATCTATGTAAGAGATGTAATGTAGAAATTAATGCTGACTGGGCTCATATGTTTTATGACTGTATAAAATTGAAAGAATACTGGAAGTCAGTTAATGAATTTTTGCAGGCTCTTTTACAGATAATTTCATTATTTCTAAATCTCTTATATTATTCAACACACCTGTACCTCAAAGTGTTAAAAAGGTTAAGCTTCCCTTGTTATGGTCTATTCTAGCAGTGGCTAGGAAAATAATAACCAGAAATTGGATTTCAGATACACCTCCTTCGTTCAATGAATTTACAAATGTTATGAATACAGTGTGCCATATGGAAATAAACACAATTAGGTCAAGAACAACTAGAAAAACATCTTATTATATTGTATGGGATAATTTACAAAATTTGTTAAAAAAATCCTAATTTCAATAGCATGGTATTTTAGTTTAATTAATTGATCTGATTGTAGTGGATGTCTTTGTAAATACTTTAGTTGTTTTGTTGAATGTTATAATCATATCTATTTTAATTACTTGTATAAAATTGTTATGATATTTCTCTTGTATGTTAAAACAATAAACCTGTTTTGAAAAAAAAAGAAAGGCATGGTGTCCAATTATAGGACTGTTACCTGGATGAGGTATGTACATGAGATGTCCTGCCAATGAAAGCTGAGAGTTACATCCTACCATAAAGAGGGATGATGCATGATAGATGCCCAGATATGGGTGAGACCTGAATTACTGATTATGACTCCCTACATGTCCCCCCATACATGTCCTTCACAATTTCAGACAACAGTACCTTTGAGTGTGGTGAATGGAGCAGTGGCAATCTTCCACATGGAGGTGGACATGGAAGTACTGTGTGCCACTACAAACCTCCAAGATACAAATCATTACTATGTTCATGGCATACAGGTCCTTTTGGATGCCACACATAAAGCACTGTAATCCATGCTTGAGTGGGTTGCAGCAGAATGGATTTGTATGATACTACTGCACATCTTGATTGATCCTTACTTCTCCCAGCATGTCAGGGGCAATCTGTGACATGATGGTGCCAGTCACCCTTTTCAAGCTATGACTTGATGAGTATACACAAGTCAGATGCAGTGTGTGAAGTACTGCTGTAGCCACTGATGGAGCTTTATTGGTTTTTGGAGCCATGGAAAATCCCTCCATCCTTCCTCCACTATGAGTGGTTGGCATTCAAGTTGTATAACTTTGTGTTCTTGTGTGGGTGAGGCTACACATTTGACCTTTATAATGGAAAGATACACAACCAAGATGGAGGCAGACTGTGCCACTGTGTCATCATACTGTGATTTCAGTATTTGTGTCTTATCAGCAGCCCCAACATAGATGCCAACATCAGCTTGTTGCTGTGCCCCAACCTCTACAGCTGTAACTGTAGCTATGCTCTGCCCTGTGAATACACAAGATATCACATGCTAAAGTGTGCATAGGAACCTCTGCCTAAATAGTGCCTTTCTGGCATGTATGCTGAGAGTATCTATGCAAGATGTGCCATACAAACCCAGCCTCTCTATATCTCAGTCCTGACAAGGCCGGATACCTGATGTAACTAAAACAACACATAGTCAGCACTAGTGTGGTCAGCCTACATTGTCTATAAGAAGTGCGACTCTTCAGTAACTCAGTGTAACAGGTACCAAGCTTGTGCATCATACATCAAGACACATGGAGGGGGCATCCATATGTCAGTGTTCAATTCCCTAGGGAAAATCCTAGAATCCATGTCCCCCAACAGGGACACCAAAAGCTCTTCTGGCTGTCAGCCTGTTACTCCCTGGTTCATAGGCATGTAATAAGCTAATGACCACCAAGGCCTTTATAAGTCTAACTGCATAACCCAACCCAACTGTGTTTCTATGTATCACTGATGTTTATTACGACAGGGTATATTAGTTATTAAGTTTCTAAAGGTTATGTCAAGGGTATGATAGTTTGGGCATTGTTACTGTCTGCCTGTGTCTATCAGAGACAAGGGGTCAGACCAGGGGTGAATTTCCGATTTCCCATCCATTGGTCAAGGTTACACTTAAATATGGTTATAGATGGGCTCTGCTTCACATGGATGCCTGTTCTAGAGCATGGTCATCTTCTGAGACACATACTTGTCTTGCCAGCATGTTCTATTTATGTTGCAAGCAAAATGAAAATACTTTGATCTAGTGGTGCTAATGTTATTCATTTTATGGCTGATTAAAAGGTCCAGCAGAGCTGGATCAGAGGATGCCTTGTACGCCAGGCATAGATTGCCACTCAGTAACCTGTAGGAGACAGAATATAGAGATGGGGCTTTAAGGCAATCAGTACAGGATAATGTGTTTATACCCTGGATTCTACAGGTAAGGAACCTTTGTGGGCATTCTAACTGTTGCATATTTCTGGTCAGGTACATGTTGAAGGGAGCATTATACTCAATGATGGGTCTGATGTTGGCCAAAGAATTCATTAGCACATATGTGGTGTTGGATGTCACACCCTTAGCAGCCTTCACGTTTGCATTCCAGAGCATTTTGTAATAAATCAGCTTAAAAGCATAAGATAAAACAAATGTGTATTTTGTGAACAGCAAAAGCAATTAAAACTGTACAAATAGCAATGTTATCAGTAAGAAATACTCTTTGTAGCAGTAACAGTCAGTATAGTCATAGTCTTTCCATAAATAATATATTATATTATAATGCATTCAAACCCAGACTTATATTTTTGGTAAACTGTCATAAATACATTGTCATACCTTGTAAACTATACAACCTAGACATATATTGTTAGAATGCTTTTGTTAACCAGAGATAAGGTTTGACATGTCAGCAAGAAATTCCACTCTGGATGCATGTTTTATTGAGATATTTACAGAAACATGAAAACATATGCTTGATTGTATAATTAGAAATATAAATAATACTGAATAGCTCTCAGGATGTGCATCTTACAGTGCAAATATCAGTGACAGTCTTCTTCAACAATAGTGAAGGTTTCACCTAATGCCATGCAATACATTGTAAGTCAGTTGTTCACCTAATGCCATGCAACACATTGTAAGTCAATTGTTCACCTAATGCCATGCAATACATTGTAAGTCAATTGTTCACCTCATGCCATGCAATACATTGTAAGTCAATTGTTCATCTAATGCCATGCAATACATTGTAAGTCAGTTGTTCGCCTAATGTCATGCAATATATTTTAAGTCAATTGTTCACCTAATGCCATGCAATACATTGTAAGTCAGTTGTTCACCCAATGCCATGCAATACATTGCAAGTCAGTTGTTCACCTAATGCCATACAATGCATTGTAAGTCAGTTGTTCACCTAATGCCATGCAATGCATTGTAAGTCAATTGTTCACCTAATGCCATGCAATACATTGTAAGTCAGTTGTTCACCTAATGTCATGCAATACATTGTTAGTCAATTGTTCACACAATGCCATGCAATACACTGCAAATCGCTTATTTCTGAAGTATTAAGTAAATATGGAAATATTGCTTATTTTTATAATTACTAACAAAAAACTTGCAGTATCTCCACTATATTGTGATATAAATGGACATTGACAATGAATTTCCCATCTCCCATTATAGCATTTCACACCGTATCCCTCAACAGCATGCAGGTCTCTCAGGTATGAAAATATGAACATAAATATGAAAATATGAATAATAAGGGGCAAAAAGTTACTAATTTCTCTACATTAGCAGTCTTAGTGTAATTTTGTTAATTATTCCTTGTCCTTTCTAATATTGCCTATTATTAGCTGGTAAGTCATTTACTTAAAGAAGCAAGATGCCAAAAAGGTCTGGGCTCCATAAGGATCTATGGTTGTTAACTGGACAAATATAAAAAGGTGCTATAGGCTTGAATGACATAAAGTGGCACTATGATTTCTTTGGACATGGATGCCATGCTCTTACTTAAACGCTGGGTGACACAGAATGATTTTCTTACAACCCTGACCACATGTTGCTCAATGGTCAGATTATTTTCTACATATGTTCCCAGATCCCGGACTACTGGGTTAACTCTTAGGGATGTCTTATCAGTGGAGTAATTAGCCTGGGTAGCCATTTTCCCTAAAAGTACTATAATGCATTTCTTGGCATTGAGTTTTAATCCACGACTTTGGCAGTAGTCATTTGTCTGTGTTGAACCCTCCTGTAAGATATTTGTCTCATGGAGGAAATCCATGATGGTTCCCAATTTGCAGTCATCTGTAAACTTGGTCAGCAAAAAGTCCTTGACATTAGACATTACCTCTGAGAAGTAGATGCCAAATTGGAGCAGTCCCAGCATGGAGCCTTAAGGTACCCAGCTGGTGACCAGTCTCTTAATGAAGGTGGTCTCACCAGTCCTGACTTCCTGGGTCCTGTCTGTGAACCAGATAGCAGTCCAGCAAGTTATATAGGGGTTTATGTACAGTTAGGTGAGTTTGTCATCTATATCCATGTGAGGTATTGTATTGAATGTCTTAGCCAGGTTCAAGTAGAAGTATACACCATCTTCCCCTCTTATGTTGCCTTGGTGACGATCTCAAAGAAGTCCACCAGGTTTAGTAGGCATGATCATCCCTTAACAAAACCGAAGTGGGTTGAGTCCAGTGTCTGAGGGTTGCTTATGTCTTTGTTAATCATTTCCATGAAAATTCATTCCATGGCTTTGCTTATTTAGGCTAGTCAGACTAATGGATCTGTAGTTTCTGGGGTTGGTTCATGGTCCACTCATAAAATGGGATAACAGTTGTGCTCCATCAGTCTTGTGGTACAAATCCTATTTTGAGGCTGTAGTTGAAAAGTGACTCAAATTGTCCTGATAGGTCATCTTTCAAATAATTTAGGAGGCATCCCAGGATATTGGGGCTCAATGAGCCTGTATTTTTGGCTTTAATGAGTGCTGCAAGGACCTGCTCTCTGCTAATGGTTTAGAGGAGTTTTGCTAGTAGGTATTTCATGGACAAAGGTAGGTGGGAGTAGGGGTTGAAGTTTGAGCTGAATTTGTCAGCCAGCAGATGCACTATGTCACTCTGCTCAATGAAGGTGGCACCATTGACCACCAGATCTGCACTCTGCCATGTGCTACCTTTGAGGTTATGGGCATAGATATAGAAGTACCTGTGGCTGTCCTTAGCCTGTGAAGCTATCTTGACCTCATAATTGGCCTTGCTGGGCTTAATTAGTCCTATCAGTCCTCTAAGTTTTTGTTTATGGGTCTATATTATATAGTAGAAGCTTTTAGGTAATTGAATACCTAAAGCTCGACAGCTAAATAGCGAAAGCTGTAAACATCGAATGGCCACTTCCGCAAATTTTTTCATATGGAAAAATTTTGCTTGACCAGAGGAAAAAAAATTTCAAACCCTAATCGAGTGGGGGGCTTCCCCCCCCAAACTAAATATACCAACTCCGAGATCGCTCTACAGTGGAGAAAAGGGCAGATTCCCAATAACGGCCAAGTTAATTTTTTAACGTACGAAAAAATTTGCAGATGTGGCCTTCGATGTTTACAGCTTTCTCTGTTTAGGTGTCAAGCTTTAGGTATTCAGTTACTTAAAGTTTCGATTACCTAATATAGACCTTTATTTATTTTACATTTGTTTACTATTTAGTTTATTTACAGAGCTCTTATTATGGGAGTTGCTCTTCCTGATTTTAGCCATGACTTTTTTCCTTTTGTTGCATACCCTATTAAGGTTAAGATTCCAGAAGTATGGTTTGTTTTTAAGAGTTTGTTTTAGGCTTACTTCTAGTAGGTACAGCAGCCTCTATACAGCCATTTACATGGTTGTATAGAGTCTCTGTGAACAATTCTGCATAGGTTGCTGTGAATTTGAGATTAAGAGGGATATTAAATTCTGACAAACTCACTTAATAGGATGTAGTCTGCTTTGGAATAGTTCCTAACTGTTACTTGATTTACTATGGCCAGTGAAGATGTACACTGCAGCTATGCAGTGTTCTTCTATATTGGTGTGTACCAGGTCCAGTACGTTTGAACCTCTGATAGGTGTGTGCACTATCTGATCAAGGGTATTTGTGTTAATAAAGTCCAGGAATTGTTGTGCCTCTGAGTTTCAGGCAGTGTATGTTTCTCAATTTATAGAGGGGTAGTTAAAGTCTCCATTGAATAGGGTATTTGGTTTAATGGTGAGTGTCTCCATTAGGTCTAGGTATGAGCTATGGGATTCTTGGGGCATAGAAGGTGACCTATAGCTTGCTAAGATATGGTATGAGACTTTGTCTATGGTGATTTGCACATGGATAACCTCCAGGGCATCATCCTTTTTAACCAACCTAGAGGTATATTTGTTGCTAATTTAGATCAAGACTCCTTTATCTTTTGCCCCTGTTTGTGCTTATGGCATAAATGTGTAGAAGGCACTGAAACCTTGCACTGCCAGAATACTTTCTGTGGATTTAAACCATATCTCTGTTACAGAACAGATATTTGTATTTTCCAGTTTGAGTAGAAACTGTATGGTGTTGAGTTTCTTGTTTAGGCTCCTAGCATTGAGGAGTAACGCTTTTAGGTTTCTTTGGGTTTTATTTTGTATGTCAGTAGGTTTGTCCATTTGGCATTGCCTAAAAAAGGGCTTTAAGAAGTGGATAAAGTTTTAGCCAATATTCAAAAGCCTAGGGGGAACAGGTGCAGACCATCCTTTGCAAAGCAATTTAGTTTGTTAACCATATCTTCCCATGCTGACAATTATTGAGTTCTCCTGGAAAGGCAGCATAAACTAGTCCAATTATTGAAGTGAATTTTCCTTTGTTCTTTTTTGCTGAATGTAGAACTCTGCTCTATACAAGGCACATACCTGCCTGAGACCCATATTCAGAGAGATTAATAATGTCTCTTTTCATGTAGTCCAAGGAGGTATATCTCAGGTCATTAATGCCCACATGGACTATGATAGAATCATACTGGAATCAGTGGTGTAGTGACCTGAGTGCATGTGTAACTTAGTGGTTCCTAGTTGCAGATAAGTAACTAACCATTATCTTATCCTTGGTCAGTCTGTTGAGTCGGGCATGTGTGTGTCATACAATGGAATCCCCTATGGCAAGAGTCCTGGGTAATGTGTTTGCTTGTCTTATGGGATTTGCTGTTGAGGATCTACTGGGTGAAGGCATATGTGCGGGGTTTAATTTTGCTTTTGGTGAGTGCTTCAGAGATTACTGAGCATAGGCATTACCATTTACAGGCTTTGGAGGTCTTTGAGGCTTGGGAAGATTGTATTTTAGTGCCTCAGCATACGTTGGTCTGTGTGTGATAGACACTATGTGTGGTGGATGTAGTGCATATGCTTTTGACAGCCTTCATTATATGTAAGATTTTTGCCTCCAGTGAAATTGTGTATGTGCATCTCTTGCATACTGTGTTTGTTTCTTTATGGGTTACATGGTTGTTTGTGAACATGAGAAATTGCTACATTGTCTAAGACACCTGTGAACATCTGGCATAAAGCTGTAAGGTTGTATATTATTATGTGTAGCAGACTGATAAAAAAGAGCTAACCTACACAGAACATATACTAATCAAAGGGAAAGAGGAGAGGGGTATGCCATAAATTAGCTGTAGGGACAGATATGAAAATACATTTGGCAGGCAACAATATAGGGTATTATACAACGATCCCCCATTAATATTCAAAAACGGTCAGCGTGCACATTGTAAATCCAGGTTGTAGTAATGGAAAAAGGTCCGGTCGCCCGGACTTTTTCCATTACTATAACTCCTACAGCAACACTGTCTCGCTATGTTAAAAGAGTTTAACATAGCAAGACAGCTTTAAAAAAAGCAAAGGAGATTCTCCGTTGCTTTTTTAAAGCTGTCTTGCTATGTTAAACCCATTTTATATAGTGAAACAGTTTGTAAAAAGCAACGGAGATCTTGCTTTCTCCGTTGCTTTTTTCAAAACTGTCTCGCTATGTTAAATGGGTTTAACATAGCGAGACAGCTTTAAAATAAGCAACGAGATTCTCCATTGCTTTTTTTAAAGCTGTCTCGCTATGTTAAACCCATTTAACATAGCAAAACAGTTTGTAAAAAGCAACGGAGATCTTGCTTTCTCCATTGCTTTTGCCCACAGCTCTGATGTACTGCATAGGCATACGCATACGCAGTACATTAGAACTGCCGCAGAATACCAGACAGCTGTGGAAGGGCAGCAAGGAGCCATTATACAATGCCATTATTTAAGAAAAGTAATTATTTTTTTTCTTAAATAATGTCATTGTATAATAACCACTTCTGGGTGTGGGTAATGCTGGATTTACCCACGGTTGGCTTTGTTTGGCCACTCGGGCTTCGCCCTCATGACCAAACCACACCAACGATGGGTAAATCCAGTATACCCACACCCAGGCGTGTGTTATTGTTATAAGGCATCATGTTGCTGATAGTTGGGGTCAACTTGGTAACTGCAGTTGATATGGTCCTTCTTAGTATGGTGGAGAGAATGAGACATAGATATATGAGTGCTGCATTCACTGCCACAGGCCATTAGACCATAACAGTCATACGACACTAACAGAAATACCATGCAGGTACTCCTGTTACTGGTACATGACTGTTAAAGTACTGGCAAGAAAGTAAACCTGATTTTGTGTTCTGCTTTGTTGCCAGTACCTCCTACAAACATTAAACACTCACATTTCTGTTGCCAGTTATAGAAATGCTTCAAGTGCACATTCTTAGGAAGGTAAAGAAAACATATCTTACCACTCACGTTTAGAGTACTGTTTGCTTCTTCAAACTACCTCTATATCCAAATATTGCTGCTGTTTCTCATAGTATTGATACACAAATATGTAGTTTATCTTCCCAAAACTCCTATGATGTAGTTTAAAACATGACAGCGTGCCTCCTGAATTGTGCAAGTTTATACCTAGATGCTTGACATGCAGACAGATTAAGCCAAGATGTGTACATCTGAAAGGTACTAAATTATGCTGTGGCACACCAGTGTTTTAAGCACAGCCTACTGCCTATGTTCACCTCTAACAGATCGTAGCCATGAGCTCTTAATGGAAGTTTGAGTGGACAGGCTTACAATGCTATTTCCTGAGTAGTCACACTGCAGAAATCACATTGTGTTCATGATTCACAGGCCACCATCTTGTCACTCATAAAAGTGATGCCATTTTCAGAGAAAATTTGGGAAAATGACAGCTTCTGCTAATGCCACCAGACAGTGCCTGCAGAGTACAAGAAGATAATGTCAGCAGCTGTTACAGGGAGCATCTTCTGAACCACTGTCATGGAGCATTTAAGAAAGTGAATACCTGGTATGATGCAGCTAAGAAATTGCCTTCAGTCATGGGCATTACCAGAACCGATGCAACAAATGCAGAGATTGCTTTGATGGCCTGTGCTGAAAGAACCCTTAATGAGCTCTGTGCAGAGGAAGCAGAGGTTATGCAGGAAATACCCAAATAGTACATATATATTTTTTTCTTTTTATATTTATGTTTTCTCGTATGTCCTATTGAAGGTTTTAACTACTGACAAGTAACTGTCAAGTTCATCCTAGGATTCTGGCCTACTACTCTGTTGATTGTCCATGTTAGGTGGAAGTGGTGTTGGCACTGTATGAGTTATGCCTATACATTTTCTTTGGGTTTCTGCAGGGACATATTCTTGGATGAGATCATGCTGCATTGTGTCATAGTCACAGCACACTACTTAGGGAGTCTCCATATATCTGTGACATATTTACTTCATGCACGTTTATTTATTTATTGACATTTGTTCACCGAGAGAGTCCACTGAATAATTTTATCTTTCTTCAGCAGTTGAAATAAATGTATTAACCAGAAGGAGAAATTAAACCCAAAATAGGGTCTAAGAAGTCACAAGTCGAAAATTCAGACCACCGCACACAGACCAGGCTGGCAAGCAATAGACAAATCCTTTATTGCAGACTTGACAGACTTAGCGCTTTCACCATGACAAATGGCATCTTCAGAGTAAAGAGATAAAAAATCACAACGCTTTTATAGGATTCAATACAAATTAATCAATCAAATAATTAATTAATTATTGAATTGATGAAATGATTAAAGAAAAATGAACACAAAATAGAAGGTACTAGCACAACCTTGCCAATGAGCCCATACAGCAAACATTCAAAAACATATATTACTTTTAGACCTAACAAATTCATAAAAACAGTACACAAACCTACTTACAACCTTATTGAATGTAAATATAAAAATGTATAAAATTACTTACAAAATAAAATTTATTATTTAATGATTTAATAAATAAATAGTTTATTTTAATGTTTTAATATTTGAATATTTTAATATTTTAATAATTTAATATTTTAATAATTAATGCATTAATATAAAATACTGTAAAAACTGTAACTCCAATCAATCAAATCTGGTATGATTATATAGTGAGAAGGCTATTGAAATGTGTGCGGCAATTAGGCATGCCTGGGACTTCTGTTTAAGCCGTGAGATTAAAGGGATTGTTGGGAGGACGCCGATGATTGTCTTCAGTAAAGGTGACAACTTGAAGAATGCTTTGGAAGGTGTAAGTAGATGTAAAAGATCGAGGATGGGAAAGTGTGGAGCGTGCAGATGCTGTAGATTTATTGCTGAGGGGGCCTATATATGTGTTGCTGGGTTTCCACACACTTTAGCCTGTCCTGGAGTATGTAGTTGTAATAGCAAAAACTTAGTTTATTTGGCTTCCTGCAGTGCATGTGATGCATTTTATGTGGGGATGACCACTCATAAACTAAGGGACAGGGTTATGGAGCATGTAAGAGCAATTAAAAAGAGAGATGTCCACAATGCTTTGTTTTTGCACAGTCTTAAATGTTCCCAGTTCAAAAAGTTTGTATTTTTTTGTTATTGATCGTGTATTTGTTGATCAAGGGGGTGATGTTAATAATAGGGTGGCTGTCTTGGAAGTTGAGTGGCAACTGAGGTTAAATGCAATGAAGGAGCCTGGATTAAATGATTATATTTCCTTGAAACCTGTGCTTAAGCAAAAATCATACCAGATTTGATTGATTGGAGTTACAGTTTTTACAGTATTTTATATTAATGCATTAATTATTAAAATATTAAATTATTAAAATATTGAAATATTAAAATATTCAAATATTAAAACATTAAAATAAACTATTTATTTATTAAATCATTAAATAATAAATTTTATTTTGTAAGTAATTTTATACATTTTTATATTTACATTCAATAAGGTTGTAAGTAGGTTTGTGTACTGTTTTTATGAATTTGTTAGGTCTAAAAGTAATATATGTTTTTGAATGTTTGCTGTATGGGCTCATTGGCAAGGTTGTGCTAGTACCTTCTATTTTGTGTTCATTTTTCTTTAATCATTTCATCAATTCAATAATTAATTAATTATTTGATTGATTAATTTGTACTGAATCCTATAAAAGTGTTGTGATTTTTTATCTCTTTACTCTGAAGATGCCATTTGTCATGGTGAAAGCGCTAAGTCTGTCAAGTCTGCAATAAAGGATTTGTCTATTGCTTGCCAGCCTGGTCTGTGTGCGGTGGTCTGAATTTTCGACTTGTGATTTCTTCAGCAGTTGGCTGGGGAGAGAAGCTCCAGAAATAATAGAACAGAAAATACATATACATAGGCAAAATTTTACATCAAATTGCAACATACTGTAAATATGCCTCACCCATCCTTACAAACATAAGCTCTCCACTAAAATCCAAACTAGTCTTCTGTTACAACAAAGTAGCTAAATTTGCTACTAACACTGCATACTAAGCTCACCATTGCCAAGCCTTAGACCAGCTGAACTGGCTAGAGCTTAACAACTACATAACATACTCTCAGCTAGTTATGGCATACAAACTGATATATTTTCCTGAAAAATGCCCTGCATTAAAAAACATATTATTGACCTACACCCTCACAAGAGACCTCTGTTCTGGTGATAAATTTATACTAAGCACTAATAAAGCAAATACTTCATTTGGGGGACTCGCTATTCTCCTATTACATCTCCAAACTCTGGAACACTATACTTGCACAAGTAAAAATGACTACCAAACTCCCAAGCTATAAAATCCAGCTCAAACAATACCTTACCCAGTCCTGGTCATGCTCAAGTTTATCACCAGACCAAGACCTCTATTGAAAGCACAAACTTCTTATTGGTTATCACTAACTTTTTTGCCCTTTGCTATTTGAATCATTACACCCCTAACAACTTCCTCTCCTGCACTTGAGTCAATACATTCCTTTTCACCCCCCCTTAAGCAACACTTCTCATCTTGCTCTTTTTCTAACTGCCCCCCCCCCCACAATTCACCACTCTACTTATCTCTTGCATCTCCTGTATATCAGTTTGGACCATGCAGCCTAAACAGAATTAATACTATATCATGCTGTATCTCAGTCATATGCTATTACGAATCTATATCACATTATCGCAAATTCAAAATGTCAAACGTGGAAAAGGAAATAGCGAAAGTGACGAAAACTCGAAGTTCTGTTTTTGAGATTGCAGTACAGTGAAGACTGTGATATTTGCCCTTTCCTCACTGTAGTGTGATCTCGGAGTTGGAATATATATTTAGCGGGAGGTGTGGGGGGGGGGTGCGCTCTTTTGACCATTTGACATTTTGCGTCTTCGATAATATGATATAGATGCACTATTACCACTATACTCTTATACACTACTACTATCTTTCCTCCCCCCCCCCACATAATTTTATAAATTACTTCATTATATCTCTTGGACTTTTTACAAACCTATGCAATACTAAAATCTCCCTTCCTACATAATTTATTACATATCCTGAACTCTTTGCAAACCGTTCTTTACTAAAATGTAAGAACACTAAACTTATTTACAATAATGGTTCCCTTCTGCAGTATCAGTCCATTTACTTCTGCAAGATTTTACAGCTGGAACAACTGTATAGACTTATAATTGTTGATATGAATATTTTACTGTATATATCTGTCCTGTAATTATGTTTGTTGTTTCATGAGAAATGTAATTGTTGTTTTTCTGACATCTGTTTGAAATTAACTTGTTAATATAAGGGTGGAGCTTCTCTCCCCAGACCTCCACTGAAAATGGGGCCTGCCCAGTCGGACTTTCCCGGTCATCAAAGACAAATAATAATAAATACATAAATTAATACATGTATGATGTGTAATAACACACATATGCCATCACTGAAACAAAATAAATATAATCTCATGTAGCACTGAAACATGTTGACATGTTACAAGTGCAAGAGATTGATACTCACTCATAAAGCAAATGTCAGATTGGAAAATTCAAACAATGGATAAAAACAAGAAGAAAGAAAAAGGAGGATGAGAAGAAGTATTTGTTATGGGTAACTGGAGTAGGTATAGGAGACAGGAGAAATAATGAGTAAAAGCAAGATTGAGTAAGGTAAATAAAAGAGAGAAATAAAAACAAGGAAAAGGAGAGGGAGACTGTATATAGGTAGTACAGGAGAACATATATGCAGGGAGCACACCACTGCCTGCTGCATGAGCATCTCACCTTACTATATCACTGTTCCCTGATATGCCCCTTTTCTTTCAGCACAAACAGAATGATGATGCAAATGAAGTTGCTTTCTGTAGGAGGCACAAGCGGTTTGCAGCCAGCCATGGTTAGTTTCCCATATAATGTCTGACAGGTCTTATTTTCATAGGTTCATAGGTAGGTACTAGGCTATTGGCTCTAGGGCCTATATAAGCCTAGCTAAAAAGGTACCCTGGCTTTTGCCACCCAAGAAAATTATTTTCCTGTGCCCCTGTCGAGCAGTGCCACAGAAGTGATCCCCGGGGTGAATTTCCTATCTCCCATCCTGTCATCAAGATTTTTCTTGAAGAGTGCTAATGAGGAGCTTTGTTTGATATAGATAGGTAGATTGTTCCAGAGTATGGGTAGTCTCTGGGACAGGAATCTATCCCTCCAGCATGTTCTGTTTATTGTGGTGACAAGGTTTAGGTCCCTAGAGCGTGTAGCTCAAAGGGATTGGGATTTCTTTAAGTGGAGCATGTCCAACAGCTCTGGGTTTGACATAGCTTTGTATGTTAGGCAGAGATCACCTCTGAGTAGGCGATATGCGATGGAGTAAAGCTGGAGTTTTTTGAGACGGTCTGCGTAGGGCATCTTTTTGAGGCCGGTAATCCTCTTTGTGAGGTATTTCTGCAGCCTTTCTATTTGTTGTGGAGGTCTTGTGAGGTACATACCAAAAGGGGCATTGTACTCTGTAAAGAGTCTAATGAGTGATGAGTAGAGGGAAACAATGACCTCTTTTTTCCTGAATGAGAAACTTTTTGTGATGAGGTGTGCCACGTAGAAGGATTTCCTGACTACTGTGGCGATGTGATTATCAAAGGAGAGACTACTGTTCACATGTGTCCCAAGGTCTCTTATCACACTTTCGGTGTTAAGTAGACTACCGCCTATGTGGTAATTCATGGGTACAGAGTTTTTACCAAAAGGGATGACAATGCACTTTTTGGCACTGAGCTTGAGGCCGTGGCTTTGACACCAGGCATCTGGCTCAGTTAGGCCCTTTTGTAGGATGTCCACATCGTTAGGAGTTTTGATTATGGCTCCTAGTTTGCAGTCATCTGCAAACTTCATTAGCCAAAGACCTTCTATGTTAGCCTGTACTTCTGAGAAGTAGATACCAAACAGGAAAGGACCCAGGACTGAACCATGTGGTACTCCACTTGTCACTGGTCTGAAGTTGGATTTAGAGTCTGCTACTTTTGCAGCGTGGGTTCTGTCAGTGAGCCGGTTGGCAACCCATCTTGTGACATAGGGATTTATACCTAGTTTAGTGAGTTTATCTATAATTCCATTGTGGGGGATGGTGTCGAAAGCCTTGGCGAGATCTAGATAGGCTGTGTGAACCACCTTACCCTCATCTATGGCTTTGGTAACCACTTCAAAGAAGTCTATCAGGTTTAGGAGACATGATCTTCCTTTTACAAACCTGAACTGGCTGGGGTCCAGAGTCTGGAGATTACTAATGTCATTGTTTATAATTTCCATGATGATACATTCCATAGCCTTGCAGACCAGGCTCATCAGGCTAATGGGGCAGTAGTTCCCAGGGTCCGTGGTGGTTCTCCCTTTGTGGAGTGGGATAACCGTCACTGTGTACCATTCAGTGGGCACAAAGCCTAAGGTGAGGCTATGATTGAACATGGTACTTTGGTGGAGTGCCAGTTCATTCTATAGTTCATGTAGAATGCAGCCTGGGATGCTGTCAGGTCCCATGGATGCTGTGTTCTTGGCTTTGGAGGGTGTGGTTTTTACCTGTGCAGCCATGATTACAGGAACTTTGCATTCTTCTGGTATAGAGATGGGCCTTTTAGGGGGTGAAAGGGGGATAAAGTTAGCAATGTACCTATCTGCCAGGATGTTGGCAATATCAGTTGTTTCTGTATATTTAGTGCCATTGTGCTGTAACTCAGAGCAGATCTGAGTGTTGCCATTGAGATTCTTGACATAGCTATAGAATGCTTTGTGGTTGTCTTTAGAATCAGTGGCGATTTTGTTTTCATAACTAGCTTTGGAGGATTTTATGAGGGATCTCAGCTTTTTACTAAGGCTGACCAGGGAGTTCCTCCAATCATGGGATTTTACTCTTTTTTTGCAACAGTTTCTTTCTTCTGTTGTTGAGTTTGTTTATAGCAGGGGACCACCAGATTGGCTTCCTTTTTTTGGAGGATAGCATCTTGGTTCTGTTAGGGATTGCACGATTCATGCACTCGTGTAAGTGTTTATAAAGTGCATTTGTGTAGGATTCAGCAGTCGTACCTCTATTGTCTGTCTGCACAGGTGTCGTGAAGTTTGCCACTTCTGTCTTAAGAAGTGTGAAGTTGGCTTTGGAGAAATTTTTTACGGTGGTTTACCTAATGGGGGGGGGGCAGGATGTAGATGTCTAGGGTGATTAGCTTGTGGTCGGATATGACCAATGAGGAATTGACCTCTGGTATGGAACACCGGTTGTCCATTTTGGTAATGACCAGGTGTAGGATATTGCTGCCCCCAATGGGGGTATGGATAAGTTGATCCAAGGAATTGGAATTTATGAATTCCAGAAAACATTGAGCAAAAGAGTTGGTACATGAGTATTTTTCCCAGTTAATGGTGGGATAGTTGAAATCACCCATTATTAGGGTGTTAGGTTGTACCCTAATATTTTCCAGTGTATCAAGAAATGAGGAGTGGGAATCCTGGGGCATGGTGGGAGATCTTTAGCAAGCTACAATTTGGATTGTGGTCTTGCCCAGAGCTAGTTGCACTTGGATAATCTCGGATGCATTATGCTGAGCAACTAGCCTGGAGGTGTGGATATCCTTAATGAATATGGACACGCCTCCACCTTTAGTATTTCGGTCTAGGTTAGGTGGCCAAAAGGTGTGGTATAAATTATAGCCTGGTAATGCAGGGGCGCTCTCTGGAGCCTTGAACCAGGTCTTTGTCACTGCACAGATGTTAATGTTCTCTATTTTAAGGAGTGCCTCGAGTGAGTGCATTTTGAGGTTTAGACTTCTAGCACTGAGTATCAGTTCCCTCAGATTTTGCTTGCTTGTACCTGTTACAGTGGTAAGTTTGTCATTTGAACCTTGCCTAAAAAAGGCAGTATAGGGGTGGCAAGAGCCTTAGCCAGTATCTGGAATATCAAAGGTGACAGGTGCAGGCCATCTCTGGCAAAGCATCGTGGTCTGTCGATCATGTCATCCCAGGCAGACAGATACTGGATCCTCTTAAAATGCCACCAGTAGCTTAGACAATTTTTCATAGGTTCATAGGTTCATACTAGGCTATCTGCCCTAGGGCATTTATAAGCCTAGCCAGAGTGTGTATGGCTTTCGCCACCCATTTTAAATTAATTTTGCTATGCCCTTTTTCGAGGATAGTATACTGTGCCTCTGTCTAACAGTGACACAGAAGTGATACCCGGGGTAAACCTACGATCTCCCATCCACTCATCAAGATTCCTCTTGAAGAGAGTCAATGAGGGACTCTGCCTAACCTGGACTGGGATTTTATTCCAGAGTGAAGGGAGCCTCTGGGTTATGAATCTGTCCCTCCAGCATGTTCATAGGTTCATATGTTCATAGGTTGGTACTAGGCTATCAGCCCTAGGGCCTATACAAGCCTAGCCATAACAATTCCCTGGCTATTTCTTCCCACATTATTTACTTTCCTGGACCCCTGTCTAGCAGGGCGACTGACGTGATCCCTGGGGTGAAATTCCTTTCTCCCATCCAAATGTCAAGGTTCCTCTTGAACAGGTCCAAAGAGGCACTCTGCTTGACATGTATGGGCAATCTATTCCAGAGTCTGGGGAGTCTCTGGGTCAGGAACCTATCCCTCCAGCATGTTTTGTTTATTGTGATGACAAGGTTTAGATCCCTGGAGCGTGTAGCTCTGAGGGATTGGAATTTCTTTAAGTGTAGCATGTCCAACAGCTCTGGGTTTGACATGGCCTTGTATGTTAAGCAGAGATCGCCTCTGAGTAGACGATATGCGACAGAGTATAGCTGGAGTTTTTTAAGGCGGTCAACGTAGGGCATCTGCTTTAGGCCTGTGATTCTTTTAGTGAGGTATTTCTGAGGCCTTTCCAGTTGTTGCAGATGTCTTGAGAGGTACATACCAAATGGGGCGTTGTATTCTATAATGGGTGTAATGAGGGATTAGTACAGTGGGACAATGATCTCCTTTTTTCTGGATGAAAAGCCCTTCGTGATGAGGTGTGCCACATAGAAGGATTTCCTGACTGTTGTGGCGATGTGGTTATCGAAGGTGAGACCACTGTCCACCTGTGTCCCTAAGTCTCTTATCACACTTTCTGTGTTTAGTGTACTGCCACCTATATGGTAATTCATGGATACATGTTTTTTCCCAAAGGGGATAACAATACATTTCTTGGCATTGAGCTTGAGCCCATGGCTCTGGCACCAAGCATCTGTTTCTGTAAGGCCCTTTTGTAGAGCATCCACATCATTTGGGGATTCAATAATGGCTCCCAGTTTGCAGTCATCTGCAAACTTTGTTAGCCAGAGTCCCTTAGTGTTGACCTGTACTTCAGAGAAGTAGATGCCAAACAAGAGCGGCCCCAGGACTGAACCCTGAGGTACTCCACTTGTCACTTGTCTGGAGCTGGATTTGGAGTCGGCTACTTTTACAGTGTGGGTTCTGTCAGTAAGCCATTTAGCAACCCATTGGGTGACATAGGGATTAATACCCAACTTAGTAAGTTTATCTATGATTCCAGAGTGGGGGATGGTGTCAAAGGCCTTGGCAAGGTCTAGATAGGCTGTGTGGACCACCTTACCCTTGTCCATGGCTCTGGAGACTGATTCAAAGAAGTCAATCAGGTTCAGGAGACAAGATCGGCCCTTCACAAACCCAAACTGGGTGGGGTCCAGTGTTTGAAGGTTGCCAATGTCTTTGTTTATAAGTTCCATGATAATATGCTCCATGGCCTTGCAGATAAGGCTTGTCAGACTGATGAGACGGTAGTTTCCGGGATCCAAGGTGGATCCCCTTGTGGATTGGGATAACTGTAGCTCTGTGCCACTCAGTGGGCACGAAACCTGAGGTGAGGCTATGATTAAACATGACACTTAGGTGAGGTGCCAGTTCATATTGTAGTTCATGTAGTACACAGCCTGGGATGTCATCTGGTCCCATGGATGCTGTATTCTTGGCTTTAGAGAGTGCATTTTGTACCTGTGTGGCCGTTATTACTGGAATTTGGCAATCTTCCGGTATTGAGATGGGCCATTTAGGGGTGTGAGGGGGTGAAGTTGGCACTGAATCGATCTGCCAGGATATTGGCAATATCCTTTGGATCAGTATATTTATTGCCATTCTGTTTTAGCTCAGAGCAGATCTGAGCATTGCCATTTAGATTCTTGACATAGTTATAGAATGCTTTGTGGTTGTCTTTGGAATCTTTGGCAATTTTATTTTCATAACTAGCTTTGGAGGATTTTATGAGGCATCTCAGTTTCTTACTGAGGCTAGTAAGGGAGTTTTGCATCCTGGGATTTTCCTCTTTTCTGCAAAAGTTTCTTCCTTTTGTTGTAAAGTTTGTTTATGGCAGGGGACCACCAGATTGGCTTCCTTTTTTGGATGAGAGCATTTTGGTTCTATTTGGGATGGCAGGATTCATGCATAACTGGATGTGCTCGTACAGTGCCTTACTGTAGGATTCAGGAGTTGAACTTTCAGTTCCGTCTGCATGGGTGTCATGAAGTTTGTCACTTCTGACTTGAGTAGCATGAAGTTGGCTTTGGAGAAGTTTTTTATGGTGATTTCTTTACAGTGGGGGGGGGTGGGAGGTGGATGTTAAGGGTGATTGGCTTATGGTCAGACCTGACTAATGAGGGGTGACCATAGGTATGGAGCATTGATTTGCCATGTTGGTAATGACCAGGTCTAGGATATTGGAGCCCCTGGTGGGACTATGGATTAGTTGATCCATGGCATTGGAATTTATGAATTCCAAGAACCGTTGCGCAAAGGTGTTGGGACATGAGTAGTTTTCCCAGTTAATGGCAGGGTAGTTAAAATCACCCAGTATTAGGGTGTTTGGTTCTATCTTAATATTTTCCAGTATGTTTAAAAAGGTGTAGTGAGAATCTTGGGGTATGGTGAGGGATCTGTAGCAAGCTACAATTTGGATTGCAGTCTTACCTAGTGTTAGTTGTACTTGGAGAATTTCAGACACATTGTGTTGGCCAACTAGCCTGGTGGTGTGAATATCCTTGGTGAATATTGACACTCCTCCACCTTTAGTGTTTCGGTCCTGGTTTGGTGGCCGAAAAGTGTGGTAAGAGTTGTAGCCTGGTATTGCAGGGGTGCTCTCTGGAGCCTTGAACCAGGTCTCAGTTACTGCACAGATATCGATGTTCTCCATTTTTAGGAGTGCCTCGAGAGAGTGCATTTTGAGGTTTAGACTTCTAGCATTGAGTAGCATTACCTTCAGATTTTGCATGCTTGTATCTGTTACGGTGGTGGTTTTGTCCTTTGAAGTTTGCCTAAAAAATGTCCTATTTATTTCAGTGCTGAGGTTTAAGTCCCTCGAGCGCGTAGCTCAATGGGATTTGGATTTTCTGAGGTGCAGCATGTCCATTAATTCCGGGTTGGACATGGCTTTATACGCCAGGCACAGATTGCCTCTGAGCAGGTGGTATGCCACTGAGTAGAGCTGGAGTTTCTTTAACCGGGCAGCATACGGCATCTGTTTGAGCCCCTTGATCCTCTTGGTGAGGTACTTTTGGGGTCTTTCCAGTTGCTGCAGGTGTCTGGCATGGTACATCCCAAAAGGGGCATTGTACTCAATTATGGGCCTGATGAGGGATGAGTAAAGAGGCACGATGACCTCCCCTGATCTAGATCTGAATCCCTTCATGATTAGGTGGGCTATATAAAATGTTTTTCTAACCACTTTGGCCACGTGGTTGTCAAATGAGAGATTGCTATCAACTTGGGTCCCCAGGTCCCTAATTACTTCTTCTGTACTTAATAGATTACCACCTATGTGGTAATTTGTGGGCACTTTGTTTTTGCCAAAGGGAATGACTATACACTTTTTGGCATTTAGCTTGAGGCCATGGCTCTGGCACCAGTTGTCTGTTTCTATGAGGCCCTTTTGGAGGATGCTTGTGTCGGCTGAAGAGTCTATTATGGTGCCCAGTTTGCAGTCATCTGCGAACTTGGTCAGCCACAGTCCTTCCATGTTGGTCTGTACCTCCGCGAAATATATACCGAACAAGAGAGGTCCCAAGACTGAGCCTTGTGGGATGCCACTTGTAACTGGTTTGGAGTCTGACATGGCTCCAGCTATTCTAACCATGTGGGTTCTGTCCTTGAGCCAGTTTGCAACCCATCTAGTGACATAGGGGTTTATATTTAAGCTGGTGAGCTTATCTATAATGCCTGAGTGGGGTATTGTATCGAAGGCTTTTGCGAGGTCCAGGTAGGCTGTGTGGACCACCTTCCCCTTGTCAATGGTCTTGGTGACTGTTTCAAAGAAATCAACCGGGTTTAAGAGGCAGGATCTGCCCTTAACAAAGCCGAACTGGGTAGGATCCAGTGTCTGTAGGTCCCCAATATCTTTATTTATAAGGTCCATGATGATCCTTTCCATAGCTTTGCAGACCAAGCTAGTGAGACTTATGGGGCGATAGTTTCCGGGATCCGTTGAGGCACCACCTTTGTGGAGAGGAACCACTGTTGCTGTACGCCACTCTTTGGGTACATATCCTGTAGTAAGGCTGAGATTGAACAGTAGTTTTAGGTTTGGGTTTAGCTCTTCTTGGAGTTCATGTAGGACGCAGCCCGGGACACCGTCTGGTCCCATTGATGCTGTGTTTCTTGCTTTGGAGAGGGCAGCTCTTACCTGAGCATCTGAGATGTCAGGGGGGCAGCACTCTGCTGGGATAGATATTAGCCCTTTTGGTGGGGAGGGGGGGAGAAGTTTGTGCTGAACCTGTCAGCTAGGATGTTGGCAATGTCTGTGGGTTCGGTGTATTTTTTGTCATTTTGGACTAATTCTGAGCATATCTGGGAATTCCCACCCAGGTTCCTAACATAACTAAAGAAAGCCTTGTGATTATCCTTAGTGTCCTGTGCAATTTTTCTCTTGAAGCTGGCCTTAGACAATTTTATGAGTGCCCGTAGTTTTTTGCTAATACTGATCAGAGATGCCTTCCCTTTTTGGGATTTTGCTGTGTCATGTAGTAGCTTCCTCCTTCTATTGTATAGTTTGTTTATGGCTGGGGTCCACCAGACAGGACGTCTGCCTTTGGAGGATTGGGTCTTGGTTTTATATGGGATTGCATGATCCATGCATTCCTGAAGGTGTTTATAGAATGCGTTTATAAAGGATTTTGTGGTCTGGGCCGTATTATCCACAGGCCCGGGGGCTTTGAAGGATTCCACCTTGGTTTTGAGGAGTGTGAAATTTGCTTTAGAGAAGTTTTTCACTGTTGTTTTCTGGGCATGGGGTGGGGTCGGGATGTGAATATCCAGTGAGATTAGTTTATGGTCTGATCTTACCAATGAGGGATACACTTCTGGTCTGGAGCATAGAGTCCCCATGTTGGTGATGATCAGGTCCAGTATGTTTTCCCCTCTTGTGGGAGTGGTAACAAGTTGTTCCATAGCATTTGAGTTTATAAATTCTAGGAACCTTTGGGCTAGGGTGTTGGAGCTAGAGTAATGCTCCAGTCTATGGTTGGGTAGTTGAAGTCACCCAATATAATGGTGTTTGGAGAGACCTTCATATTTTCCAGTGTTCTCAGGAAGGCCGAGTGGGGTTCCTGGGTTTGGGAGGGTGGTCTGTAGCAGGCTATAAACTGGAAGGCAGTTTTACCCACTGTTAGTTGCACATGGATAGTCTCTGATGCTTCGTGCTGTGCCACCAACCTGGAGGTGTGGGTATCTTTGACGAATATTGATACTCCCCTCCTTTTGTGGTTCAGTCCAAGTTTTGGGGCTGAAAAGCATGGTAAGGCCCTTTTGTAGAGCATCCACATCATTTGGGGATTCAATAATGGCTCCCAGTTTGCAGTCATCTGCAAACTTTGTTAACCAGAGTCCCTTAGTGTTGACCTGTACTTCAGAGAAGTAGATGCCAAACAAGAGCGGCCCCAGGACTGAACCCTGAGGTACTCTACTTGTCACTTGTCTGGAGCTGGATTTGGAGTCGGCTACTTTTACAGTGTGGGTTCTGTCAGTAAGCCATTTAGCAACCCATTGGGTGACATAGGGATTAATACCCAACTTAGTAAGTTTATCTATGATTCCAGAGTGGGGGATGGTGTCAAAGGCCTTGGCAAGGTCTAGATAGGCTGTGTGGACCACCTTACCCTTGTCCATGGCTCTGGAGACTGATTCAAAGAAGTCAATCAGGTTCAGGAGACAAGATCGGCCCTTCACAAACCCAAACTGGGTGGGGTCCAGTGTTTGAAGGTTGCCAATGTCTTTGTTTATAAGTTCCATGATAATACGCTCCATGGCCTTGCAGATAAGGCTTGTCAGACTGATGAGCCGGTAGCTTCCGCGATCCAAGGTGGATCCCCCTTGTGGATTGGGATAACTGTAGCTCTGTGCCACTCAGTGGGCACGAAACCTGAGGTGAGGCTATGATTAAACATGACACTTAGGTGAGGTGCCAGTTCATATTGTAGTTCATGTAGTACACAGCCTGGGATGTCATCTGGTCCCATGGATGCTGTATTCTTGGCTTTAGAGAGTGCATTTTGTACCTGTGTGGCCGTTATTACTGGAATTTGGCAATCTTCGGTATTGAGATGGGCCATTTAGGGGGTGAGAGGGGGGTGAAGTTGGCACTGAATCGATCTGCCAGGATATTGGCAATATCCTTTGGATCAGTATATTTATTGCCATTCTGTTTTAGCTCAGAGCAGATCTGAGCATTGCCATTTAGATTCTTGACATAGTTATAGAATGCTTTGTGGTTGTCTTTGGAATCTTTGGCAATTTTATTTTCATAACTAGCTTTGGAGGATTTTATGAGGCATCTCAGTTTCTTACTGAGGCTAGTAAGGGAGTTTTGCATCCTGGGATTTTCCTCTTTTCTGCAAAAGTTTCTTCCTTTTGTTGTAAAGTTTGTTTATGGCAGGGGACCACCAGATTGGCTTCCTTTTTTGGATGAGAGCATTTTGGTTCTATTTGGGATGGCACGATTCATGCATGAGTGGATGTGCTCGTACAGTGCCTTAGTGTAGGATTCAGCAGTTGAACTTTCAGTTCCCGTCTGCATGGGTGTCATGAAGTTTGTCACTTCTGACTTGAGTAGCATGAAGTTGGCTTTGGAGAAGTTTTTTATGGTGGTTTCTTTACTGGGGGGTGAGGGTGGGATGTGGATGTTAAGGGTGATTAGCTTATGGTCAGACCTGACTAATGAGGGGGTGACCATAGGTATGGAGCATTGATTTGCCATGTTGGTAATGACCAGGTCTAGGATATTGGAGCCCCTGGTGGGACTATGGATTAGTTGATCCATGGCATTGGAATTTATGAATTCCAAGAACCGTTGTGCAAAGGTGTTGGGACATGAGTAGTTTTCCCAGTTAATGGCAGGGTAGTTAAAATCACCCAGTATTAGGGTGTTTGGTTCTATCTTAATATTTTCCAGTATGTTTAAAAAGGTGTAGTGAGAATCTTGGGGTATGGTGAGGGATCTGTAGCAAGCTACAATTTGGATTGCAGTCTTACCTAGTGTTAGTTGTACTTGGAGAATTTCAGACACATTGTGTTGGCCAACTAGCCTGGTGGTGTGAATATCCTTGGTGAATATTGACACTCCTCCACATTTAGTGTTTGGTCCTGGTTTGGTGGCGAAAAGTGTGGTAAGAGTTGTAGCCTGGTATTGCAGGGGTGCTCTCTGGAGCCTTGAACCAGGTCTCAGTTACTGCACAGATATCGATGTTCTCCATTTTTAGGAGTGCCTCGAGAGAGTGCATTTTGAGGTTTAGACTTCTAGCATTGAGTAGCATTACCTTCAGATTTTGCATGCTTGTATCTGTTACGGTGGTGGTTTTGTCCTTTGAAGTTTGCCTAAAAAATGTCCTATTTATTTCAGTGCTGAGGTTTAAGTCCCTCGAGCGCGTAGCTCAATGGGATTTGGATTTTCTGAGGTGCAGCATGTCCATTAATTCGGGTTGGACATGGCTTTATCGCCAGGCACAGATTGCCTCTGAGCAGGTGGTATGCCACTGAGTAGAGCTGGAGTTTCTTTAACCGGGCAGCATCGGCATCTGTTTGAGCCCCTTGATCCTCTTGGTGAGGTACTTTTGGGGTCTTTCCAGTTGCTGCAGGTGTCTGGCATGGTACATCCCAAAAGGGGCATTGTACTCAATTATGGGCCTGATGAGGGATGAGTAAAGACCCACGATGACCTCCCTGATCTAGATCTGAATCCCTTCATGATTAGGTGGGCTATATAAAATGTTTTTCTAACCACTTTGGCCACGTGGTTGTCAAATGAGAGATTGCTATCAACTTGGGTCCCCAGGTCCCTAATTACTTCTTCTGTACTTAATGGATTACCACCTATGTGGTAATTTGTAGCACTGTTTTTGCCAAAGGGAATGACTATACACTTTTGGCATTTAGCTTGAGGCCATGGCTCTGGCACCAGTTGTCTGTTTCTATGAGGCCCTTTTGGAGGATGCTTGTGTCGGCTGAAGAGTCTATTATGGTGCCCAGTTTGCAGTCATCTGCGAACTTGGTCAGCCACAGTCCTTCCATGTTGGTCTGTACCTCCTTGGTATATATACCGAACAAGAGAGGTCCCAGGACTGAGCCTTGTGGGATGCCACTTGTAACTGGTTTGGAGTCTGACATGGCTCCAGCTATTCTAACCATGTGGGTTCTGTCCTTGAGCCAGTTTGCAACCCATCTAGTGACATAGGGGTTTATATTTAAGCTGGTGAGCTTATCTATAATGCCTGAGTGGGGTATTGTATCGAAGGCTTTTGCGAGGTCCAGGTAGGCTGTGTGGACCACCTTCCCCTTGTCAATGGTCTTGGTGACTGTTTCAAAGAAATCAACCGGGTTTAAGAGGCAGGATCTGCCCTTAACAAAGCCGAACTGGGTAGGATCCAGTGTCTGTAGGTCCCCAATATCTTTATTTATAAGGTCCATGATGATCCTTTCCATAGCTTTGCAGACCAAGCTAGTGAGACTTATGGGGCGATAGTTTCCGGGATCCGTTGAGGCACCACCTTTGTGGAGAGGAACCACTGTTGCTGTACGCCACTCTTTGGGTACATATCCTGTAGTAAGGCTGAGATTGAACAGTAGTTTTAGGTTTGGGTTTAGCTCTTCTTGGAGTTCATGTAGGGCGCAGCCGGGACACCGTCTGGTCCCATTGATGCTGTGTTTCTTGCTTTGGAGAGGGCAGCTCTTACCTGAGCATCTGAGATGTCAGGGGGGCAGCACTCTGCTGGGATAGATATTAGCCCTTTTGGTGGGGAGGGAGAAGTTTGTGCTGAACCTGTCAGCTAGGATGTTGGCAATGTCTGTGGGTTCGGTGTATTTTTGTCATTTTGGACTAATTCTGAGCATATCTGGGAATTCCCACCCAGGTTCCTAACATAACTAAAGAAAGCCTTGTGATTATCCTTAGTGCCCTGTGCAATTTTCTCTTGAAGCTGGCCTTAGACAATTTTATGAGTGCCCGTAGTTTTGCTAATACTGATCAGAGATGCCTTCCCTTTTTGGGATTTTGCTGTGTCATGTAGTAGCTTCCTCCTTCTATTGTATAGTTTGTTTATGGCTGGGGTCCACCAGACAGGGCGTCTGCCTTTGGAGGATTGGGTCTTGGTTTTATATGGGATTGCATGATCCATGCATTCCTGAAGGTGTTTATAGAATCGTTTATAAAGGATTTTGTGGTCTGGGCATTATTATCCACAGGCCGGGGCTTTGAAGGATTCCACCTTGGTTTTGAGGAGTGTGAAATTTGCTTTAGAAGTTTTTCACTGTTGTTTTCTGGGCATGGGGTGGGGTCGGGATGTGAATATCCAGTGAGATTAGTTTATGGTCTGATCTTACCAATGAGGGATACACTTCTGGTCTGGAGCATAGAGTCCCCATGTTGGTGATGATCAGGTCCAGTATGTTTTCCCCTCTTGTGGGAGTGGTAACAAGTTGTTCCATAGCATTTGAGTTTATAAATTCTAGGAACCTTTGGGCTAGGGTGTTGGAGCTAGAGTAATGCTCCAGTCTATGGTTGGGTAGTTGAAGTCACCCAATATAATGGTGTTTGGAGAGACCTTCATATTTTCCAGTGTTCTCAGGAAGGCCGAGTGGGGTTCCTGGGTTTGGGAGGGTGGTCTGTAGCAGGCTATAAACTGGAAGGCAGTTTTACCCACTGTTAGTTGCACATGGATAGTCTCTGATGCTTCGTGCTGTGCCACCAACCTGGAGGTGTGGGTATCTTTGACGAATATTGATACTCCCCCTCCTTTTGTGGTTCAGTCCAAGTTTTGGGGCTGAAAAGCATGGTATGAGGTATAACCTGGTAGTGCTGGGGTGCTCTCGAGAGCCTTGAACCAGGTTTCTGTTACTGCACAGATATCAATGTTCTCCATGCTAAGGAGAGTTTCAAGTGCGTGCATCTTGAGGTTTAGACTTCTGGCAATTGAGTAGCATTACTCTTAGTTTCTTATCCCTTGTGATACCTATGGAGGTGGGTTTGTCTTTTGAGCCTTGCCTAAAAAAGGCACTATGGGGTAGCAAGAGCCTTTGCCAATATCTGAAAGCCCAGGGGTGACAGGTGCAAGCCGTCCCTAGCGAAGCATCGTGGCTTGTTGAGCATGTCATCCCAGGCTGACAGGCATTGGATCCCCTTTGAATGACACCAATACTTAAGCCAATTGTTGAAATTGATAATCTTGTCTTCATACTGTGGCATCATTCTTGGTGAGGGTAAGATGCTACTCAAGGTCAGGGTCATACCGGCCTGGGCTACATGCTCAGAGAGCTCCTCTATGTCTCTTTTCATGTAGTCCAGGGAGGTACATCTCAGGTCATTCACACCAGCATGGACAATGACTGAGTCATATTTGTACTTGCCTTGGAGTGACCTGAGTGCTTGTGTTATGTGGCGGATCCTAGCGCCCGATAGGCAGCTCACCATGACCTTCTCCTTGTTCAGCCTGGTGTGCGGGACGTCAGTGTGCCTGATGATAGAGTCACCTATTACAAGTGTATCAGGTGTGTTGTTTAGCCTTAAGGGCTGTGACTGTTTGGCACACTGGCTTTGTGAGCTATGTGTTGCACGTGTTTTGTTTTGGGGTAGCGGTTGCTTGGGTGTCTGCTTTGGAGGTTTCTGCTGCTTAGGCAGATTTTTATTTAGAGCCTCCAAGTATGTTTTTGTGTGTTTATGTGTTTGGTTTGCTGTCGTGGTAGGTCTATGTGAGACTGGAATTGTAGTGAGTGTGGTTTCCTTCTCCTCCTGACTGGTTACGCCAGTACTGAGTTGAGAGAGCTTAGCCTCCAGTTTGGCTATATGGTTGCATCTCTCACATGTGTTGGAATTTGTTGGGAGGAGGAGAGGGTTGTCTGTGTACATTAGGCAGTTGTAACATTGCCTCAAGATTCCCAGGTTCACCAGCTGGGCCAGAGAGGAGATTGACAACTGACCTTTGGACATGCTAGAATAGTATTGTGAATTCCTTTATAATTGAAAAAAGGGCTAATGGGGAACAAGTTACTCAAGGGGAGTTTGTGAGGGTGTAGTGCTTTTAATTTTTTAGTGCTGACTTATATAATTGCTTTAGTGAGCAAGTGCTAGGCTTTAGCATAGGAATAGGGTGTTTATTATGAGAACTAGATCAGTTCCAAGGCTCAAACCCAAATAAGCGGCGCTGCTCGATGCCGTGCTATGCACAAAATCATGCAAAGCCTCGCTACAGCGGGTTTTATACAGGCGGACTTGAAAGAGCTAGAAATTGGCCCAAAACAGCCAACAGACTACCAGATTCCTGCGCTGGGAACACTCCTCCAGGGACAGATAGGCTGCTCCAAGCTCCCCACTGCCGCTGGTGAACAAAGAAGCCTCCCTCTATCCAAGAAAGGAAATGGCAACACAGGAACTTTCCAAAAGTCCAGAATACAGCAAAGCCTGTATTTGGACTACTCTAGGTCAGGAAAGATGGGAAACAAGGATAACTTTTTTTTTTTCTTTTTTGCAACAAACAGCATTAAATTGCAATAAATATGTAGCACAGGCTAGCACACTTGAGTGTGTAGCCTCAACAAGTAAATGCAACAAACAGGACAAACTTTAATTTTGTCCTTGTACTGTGGTATCATTCTGGGTGATGGCAAGATGCTACTCAGGGCTAGGGTCATACCTGACTGGGCTACAAGATTGGACAGCTCCTTCATGTCTCTTTTCATGTAGTCCAGGGAGGTACATCTCAGGTCATTCACACCAACATGGACAATGACAGAGTCATATTTGTACTTGTTGTGGAGTGACCTGAGTGCATGCTTTATGTGGTGGATCCTGGCACCTGACAGGCAGCTGACAGTAACTTTCCCGTTGTTTAGCCTGGTGAGTGGAACATCAGTGTGCCTGACTATAGACTCACCTATGACTAGAGTGTTGGGTACATTGTTATGCCTTATGGGCTGTGGTTGAGTGGCACACTGAGTTTGTGGGCTATGTGTCATTTGGGTTGTGTTGGGGGATGGAGGTTGCTTGCGTTTCTGCTTTGGAGGTCCCTGTTGCTTGGGCAAATTTTTATTGAGAGCCTCCACAAATATAGGTGTGTGTGTTTTGTGTTTCTATGTGTGTGTTTTGGAGGTGTAGGTTTTGAGGGACTATGTGATGAGTGTAGTGTGGTGCAAGTGTTTACCCTCTCCTCTTGACTGTCTAGTCCAGTCTTGGATGACGAGAGCTTTGCTTCCAGTTTGGCTATATAAGTGCATCTCTCACAGGTTGTAGTGTTGGGTGGTAGGAGGAGAGGGTTGTCTGTGTACATGAGGCAATTGCTGCATTGCCCCAAGATGCCCAGATTCATCAGGTAGAAAGGAGAAGACACCGGGAGCTGACCCTTAGACATGACTGGATAGGTGCTTATTTATTAAGTACTAAAACCTGTTTTCCTTTAGACAAGTGAGGAAAGTTGAGTTCTATAGTAATTTGCAGCTTATTTAGTGCTTACAATGAGTTCTAAACATGTGCTGAGCTCAAAAAAAAAAAAGATTTGAGTGCTAAAAAATAAAAAAAAATTACAGTTTAATTCCAATGTCGAAGTAGATTTACTTATGATTGACTTCCCATTTTGTCTCTTCACTTTAGGACCAGATTACAGATTTGTTCCATTGGCACCTCCATTGCATTCTGTTCCTGCAGAGGTTGTGACTGAGGTTCATGAGGATGATGAGTAGTGAAATGCTTTACCAGAGGTGAATTCTGGCTTCTCACAAGCAGGCTGCCCACCTGTGTTACCAGACATGGACCATTCAGGCAGCCTCATAGAGCAAATAGCAAATTTGCTCAAATAACAGAGCCCAGCCATCAAGTTAATAGAGGAATGTGTAGCCCATACTACTGGCCACCCTGATCCAAATGCCCCTCTGGGCTTGGAGAAGGACTTTACAATAGCTACTCATACCCTGCCCTATCCTCAGCCATGAGTGCTCCCTTTCTGTATCTCACCCCATATCTTGTGCATTGTTCAACCCTCCCCATCAGCATTTATCTGCCCTCATTTTTTCTCTATCACTCCCATGTCACCTCATTGTATTTTGTGCACTTCCACAGCATTTGTCTGAACTGTTCTGTGTTTGTCTACTTGTCCCTGTGTAGTATCATCTCCCCATCTTACCCCTTGCTTTCTTCTTCCCCTCTTCCTTTCAAAAACTCCTGTAAGTTGTCTTTATGTGTTAACCTCTACTTATTTTTTTCCTACTTTCCACTATACCCCTTCCACTCCCATTTAGGAATCCAACAGGTGTACACAGATATGGACATCACAGCAGTACAGCTGCAAACAGTATATAACTGCTTTACAGTCTATGGCACATAGTGCCAAACTGCTGAGTGGTATGGTAGCACACACAATCTAAGTGCTACAGCAGTGTTTAGTAATCTGAGTTCATGTTTTCTGATCTCATGAGATCATGCTGTGTGGGGAATAGCTGCTGCATGAAATATTTCTTGTGATTTTGTGTGTACATTTCACTGCACGGTTATAGTAAATGGCTAAGTCAACTTCCGTATTTGCTGTCTAACTCATTTGTACCCTTCAGTGCACCTAAGTTAGCTATATGCGCTGTACGCTGCTGTTTGCTTATTCATTGTCTTCTGCTGCTGTACAGTAACACTTAGCTTTGCATACCTTTGCATAAGTTCAGTGCATCTCTACAAATCCATATATATAAAAGGCAGTACATTTTTGTATCCATAACCGGATTTAACATTCAGTGAAGGACGGAAAGCTGTAATAGTACACTTTTTTGTTAATGACATCACATCATTCTGTCTACTACACAACTTAAAAACTAGTGAAAAAACGTAGGTTTATTTTAAATACAATGTTCAAACAGTGAAAATCTTTTGAGTTAAAGAAACTTGTGGGGTATTCAGTAAGAAGTATAATGCAACCATGCTGTGGTAAATAGTAGAGTGTTGCTAGAGTAATGTGGCCTGATGAAGATTAAGAATGCAGTAGTACCAACAATAACATGGTCACATGGGAGACAGAGCTGCATAATCAAGGCTGACATAATCATCCATTTCAAAGAACGTGACCTGGGGTATTGGCATGCAGGCAGTGTACCTGATGTTATCATATTCACATGTGTATCAAAGCACTTCCCAGCTGTTACATGGATACAGCAGGCAGCCCACAGAAGGGGCTCACAGCAATGTGCCCAACTTATTTTATTATAAAAAGAGGAAGATAACAGGACAGTCAAAAAGGGGGAAGGGCAAGCAGAGCAACACACAGTATAGTAACGGGAAGGGAAGACTGTGGGGGGGGGGGAGCAGGGTATATTTCTTGTATAGGTGCCCTTTTTTGTTTTTTATAGAGGGTACAAAGTAAAGTTAACATAAGGAAGGTGTGGGTGGGAAAGAGGATATAAGGAGGGAAGCAGGGGGCAGACAAAGAAGCATAATGCACATAAAGATTGACAGGGGTGATAGTGACACATAAGGGTTGGCAACACAGAAAAGATGCAGACTGACAGAGGGTGAACAACTACTGCTGAGGACTGGACTACAGAGAACAGGATGTAACACAAAAGGGTAGGGAACACAATCATTGGGATAGGGAGGAGTGAGGAATGCCAACTATGACAGCCCAGAGGGGAAGCCAATCCAGAAGTCAGTTACCACTATGAATGACATCTTGGGTGGTCAGCACCTGTAGCAGCCTGATTGTCTTAGCCAGGAAACTATGCAACTCTACCAGATAAATAAATGGCTACAATATTGGCAGGGAAAAGAGAAGGTAGAATTTGCATAACCATATTGAATATCAATGATCTAAATAGCCCAGTAAAGAGAGATAGGATATTCCCATATAATAAGACAGTGGGGTGGATACAGTAGCTTCAATGAAAGTCCAACGGAGTATGGAAGAGTAGAACAAACTGAATCAAGTCGACTTTTGACTCCTTGTAGATGCAGCATGGGAAGAGAAAAAGAGAAGGGGTAGAAATTATAGCCAAACAAGGTATACCAATATAGATTTAGAAATGGATAAAAGATGAAAGATGAATGTTGGCAGGAGTAAATGGATGGATACTAGGAGAATGGCTGACAATAGTGGGATTGTACGTCCCAGCTAATACCCAGATTAGAGGGTTGGGATTAGAGGAATGACAGCTTTTTTGACTAGGGTGGTGATAAACAGGATGGACTGGACATTGTGGTGGGAGACTGGAACTATATTACAGGTAAAGATGAAGTAAGTGGAGCACTGAGAAAGCAGTGGCTTACAAAATAAGGCAAGTTTCTAGCAATCTATTTTAGACATGTGGAATGGGTAGATTGTTGGATGGTGGCACAGCCAAACATAGGGAGTCAGGCATTCACATATTACACTCCAAGAGATAAAGAATGGTCAAAGTTAGTTAGGGTATATATGAGGCTGGAAGAGTAGGAGAAAATGAAGGGGGTAAGAACTGAACCCATTTTATTCACGGACCATGAAATTTGTTTATTTATTTAACATTTGTTAACTGGGAAAGTCCAACTTGGAATGAAGCCAGTTTTCAGCAGAGGCCCAGGGAAAACCACTCCAGATGCATATTTTTCTAATATGGGAAGAAACCGGAGCACCCGCAGGAAACCCACATGAATGCAGGGAGGACATGCAGACTCCACACAGAAGGCACCCCAGCCAAGAATTAAACTGGAAAACCTCTTGCTGTGAGCTACCACCGCACCACTGCGCCATCTGGTAATGCACAACGGTAAAAGCAGTGATTGAACTTTGGAATCTTGATAAACTGGATGCACATTAGAGATTCCATGGTAACTTGTTAAACAGTACAAAAGATAAGCAATGGGTTGTGTCAAATATGAGATGGGTGGTCTTGAATGTAACACAGTGGATGGGAGATGAGTGAGACAATTGTAAGAGGAATATAAGAGAATGAATTGTAATATGCATACTCAGAAAGAGGAAAAAAAGAGAAATGTAATATAGGGAAACTACAACATGATTTGGAGAGCTACAATACTCTAAAGGAAATTGGAAACATGGAGAGAATAGTAAAGTGGATGGGAGATAAAAAACTTCTGCAAGAAGACTATGACAAGGGGCAGATGCTTAAAGCACAAAGGGTTGAGCAACTATACTTTAGTACTAACCCACAATCAATGAGGGTGTTAGCAGTGAGATTTAGACAACTGGAGGTGGAGAGGGGAATTTGTAAGATAAAGGATTTTGGGACTGGTCAAGAAAAGTGGAAGTTAGGGAAAATATTAGAGGTGTTCAGGGAATACTATGAAAAGCTGTACAAGAAAGAGGATGAGGTGGAGTTGGATCAAAGCAATGAACAGGAATGATGAGACGATATTGTCCTCCCATAGATAGAAATAGTATAACTTCAAGCCTCAGAAAGAGAGGTGACTTCAGGGGATGGCTATGAAAAAGTAACCTGAGTCAGACAGAATTCTGACTGAAGTCTGGTTATTCATCAAGCATCTGATTCTTAGAGGATTGAGATTTACGTTCATGAAATTGATAAAGGGAAGCAACTCTTCAAAGTCTTGGAGGAGAGCAGAAGCTTCAGTAATTCATAAGTGGAGAAGTACCCTAGTCCTCCATCCTACAGACCCATCTCAGTATTAAATCATGCTTATAAAGCATTTATGGCAGTAATGGCAAGTAGATTTGGAAGGATGTTACCAAACATAATTCATGGGGATCAGTGTGAGTTTGCAGGGGGGACGGAAGATACCAGACAATGTGATACACACTTACTGATAATGTAAGATGGTCAGCAAAGGAGAAAATAATTAGTGTTGCTGTCCCCAGGTGTGGAGAAGGCCTTTGATAGAGTATGATTGGGATTTTTATTTAAGTTGATGTCAAAATGAGGTAAACCTGAAGGAGTGAATAAGATGTTGAGGGCAATATATACATGTGCATAAGTGATATTTTAAATTAGGACAAGACTATCAGGGAAGTTCCCATATGAAAGAGGAACAAGACAGGGTTGTTCTATACCCCTATATTATTTTCAAGTTATCTGGAACCCTTAGTTATCCAAATCAGAGCATCAAGAAATAGGAGAGATGACTACAGGGGCTCACAAAGAAAGTTAATATTATAAGCAGATGATATAATAACAACACTAGAAAATCAAAGGGAAATGGTGAAAGATTATGGGAGATTATAGAAATGTATAGTAAGAGATCAGGTTATAAAATAAATAAGGATAAAGCACATATTAAAAGACTCAATGAAAACCCAGGGAAAGGTACAGGTAGCAAACAGGAAGGTAAAAGTAAAATATTACATATCTGGGAATCCAGGTAGGTGATACTGTTGATGTATCTTTCAAGACAACTTATACTAAGGCCTTGGAAAAATCTAGAGAGTTACTGGAGAGGTGGAAGATGAACCCAATGGATCATGGCCATAGGGTGCAAGTGCTTCAGCTGTATGTTTTTCTCCATATCGTATACCCTGGACAAATATTCTGGTGGATGCTGGTAGGCAGAGAATTAAAGAGATGGAATCAAACAATGATGATGCATTATCTGTGAGAGAGAAACAGAGTGTCCTGAGAATCGGTGGCAATATCCAAGAATAAATGGAATCTGGGGTCCCAGACATTAAGACACACTTACAGGAATGTTATGGAGCTTTATTGTTTAGATGTATACAAAAGAATTATGTAGTAGAGTGGAAAATAATGGTAGAGGAGACAATGGAAGTTCAGAACAAGGAGCAAGAAATAATTGCTTTGCGGTAGGTTAGAAGATTGGGGAACAATATTACTGAAGGAACTAAATAAGTTTCTAAAGCAGGTATTTGAGCAAGATGATATTAAGGATTGGAAGATAGAATTATGTTGAACTGGAGGTAGTATACTTTATAGTGAGCAACAAACTATTCAATGGAGACTGACTAGGGAGCAAGGGCAGGTTAAGTTTTCATATCAACTAATAGTGGAGGGGAGACTAAAAGAATGGGCAGAACTGTGGTTAGTGTTTGATCTGGAGCAGAGGCTAGAATAGTATTATGTGGGACTGAAAGGATTAGTACTGGAGTTAAATGGTGTAAATAGGACAAAGAAAGGACTGCATTATTAATTAACACATTAAAGGATGGCACAGAGGAGATGGGGAATATGAAGAAGCTCCTGTCTAGGATATATAGGTGGTTAGTAAATCTAATAACAAAGATAATGGAGAAGATGAAGCATCCTGGGAGAAGGAATTAAGTACAATGATATATATCAAAAAATTGTTTAACTTGCGCAAGTTCTTCAGATATGCCACTGAGTTGAGGAAATTCTGCATTTTTGTGTGGAAGTGTTTAGATATGTGCTTCTGCGCTTCAAGTAAACTAAAAAGAATGTTCCCTGAGATGTGATGTCAGGCAAAGTGAGACATTGGTACATATATTTTAGGAGTGTGAGATAGTGGAATATTTTTAAAGAGGAATTGCATGCTGACAGATAAATGGGCATGGGAACATGTAGAAAATGATAAGAAAGTTTGTTTATTATGTGAAGAAATGCAGATATCTCAAGGAGAAGCAGATACTTCTTTGGTTAATGTGGTTGTTAGCCTAGAAGATGATAACACAAAATGGAAAAGAAACGACCCCCACCAGCACCACCAGGATAGATGAAGTGTGTCAAATACTAACATAATTTGCAGAGCAAGAGGAGAAGCTGGTTAAGAAGAAAAACAAAAGGGCATATATAGAGAAATGGCAAAGGTGGCTAAACTACATAGATGAGGAAGTAGTATGTTAAGGTAGTATACTAGATGAAAAGGTGAAAAGGCATAAGAAGAAAGGGGGAGCAGACTCTCCAGATGGCTGTACACTAATGAGCAACTTAATTTTAACTTTCTCAGTATAAAAGCAGAAACTGAGAAATAACAAGTGAAATTGTCATTTTGCATAAAACTAAGTTATTGACTAATAAATATACTGCCTATATGCCAGCAAAGAATAAGTTTAGAGAATAAGAATGAAAATCAAACATCAAAAGTCCAGAGAAGCCATGGGCTAGAAGAATCCTGCTGCGGTTCAACAAAAAGCAGTTCAAGCTTCAGCTTTGGTACAAGAGATGGCTTCCAATAATTTAGAGGAAAATAAATCAAATGTATTCAGAAGTGATTAAAATAAACAAAACATTAAAAAAACAGATCAACTCAAATAGAACTAAGAAAACTGCAAAAATCAGAGGTTGGAATGAAGGCTTCTCAAGAAGAGCTGATTCAAAATATGGTAGAGTTAGAAGACAGAGCCCACAGAGAAAATCTGAGATTTTTCTGCTGTACCAGAGAGATTAGAAGAAACAATCTATATTAATTTTATGAAAACACAAATAAACAAATGGACTGGTATTCCACAGCAGGATTTGTTAACTAAAAGGGCACATTGAGTGTTTGCAACAAACCAGGCCATGAGAACGCAGCCAAGACATTTATAAGTAAAGATGCAATCATATCAGCAGAAAGACTTGATCCTGACAAAATTCTGGAAGAAGGGAAAAATATTAAAAACTGGAGACAACAGAGGAGAAGCAAACTTATCCCAGCAATCAGAGAATCTTGAGAGGCACGTGTGTGATTCAAGCTGCTGTATCCATCTGTCTTCACAATATTTTTTCCTGGATGATCAAAAATATTTTGGATGCAGAACAGGTTAAGGAGGAAATAAATAAGTTTACCCAGTGTAAAAGTGAGCCAGCAAACAGATGGGGAATCTGCTTCTCATTCTTCTGACAATAAAGTTCTTGGAGAGACTTTGCCAGTGAAACCTTCTCCAATATTCCAAAGGAAAATGTTTGAGAGGCAGAAAAAAAGAACAGGAGTTGACTAGAAGAATCAGCAGTACCTTGTGCTTGAACCAGAGTCTGGTGCTGAGAGATGGGTTTGAACAGGATGAAACCAGTGACACTGAAATTAGTGAAAACATGGGAGAATATAAATCATCAGTCACATCTCTGAAATGTGGCTTTACAGAAAAGTTGGCTCAGAAAGACTGGACTTTTGTTGACTTTGACTTGTGGGTGGATGGTAAAGCATATACCCCACTTTACATCATTAATATTTAAAAGGATACTAAAATGAAAATAACTAAGTAAAACAGTTTTTGTTTTTATTAGCATTTGTATAAAACAGTTCATGGTATAAACTGCATGTTATATAGGTAAGCTGTTTTGTATAGTGTATGGGTATTTTAAATATGGAGGAGTATTTTCACTGACTGTTGTATGTGCAAAGATATTAAAGTAAACATTTGTTTTTAGTTGTAAGAAATATAGACTTTACAGTATAATGAGAAGAAAGTCTGGACAGAAACAATATTAAGTTAATATGCTGTGATCTTGGGTTGTTGGGCTGGGGTGTGGGGTGTAAAAGTGCATTGATTACTCTATATGTAGACTTAAGATCATTTCTCTTATTTTTACAAGGGTGGATATCTAGATTAATACCCTTGGCTTAAGCTATAAACAAATGTTTTTGTAAGTAAGTAGGCTTGAAAGTTACTTGCATCTGCAAAGATATTAGCTTTTTTTCCATTAGTAAATGTTCTCAGTGGGATTCAAGAAGTCTGCAGCTGAACGCAGTTGCATATTCTGTTCTGCATTAAATTTACAAAGATCCCTTCATGCATTCAAAGCGATGTTAGCTGGGGTTTTTTCTCATTGCTTGCTACTTTTACATGGATATGAGCTGTCTGCAGATGCAAGCAATTTATTTTGAGAGGTATGAATATTTTTTGCTGAGGGAAATACAAAACTTAAAGGTATTATGGCAATATGTTCAGTGAAAAATAAAGTTGGAAATTATGGAACGTGACTATGAGATAACAGCCTCCCTTGTAGCTTGAATATTTCATTGTATTTAAAAGAACAGTAAACAATTTAGTTTTATTTAAAGATAGCCAGTACTTTTTTCTTAGGGCTAAAAGTTAATGTTTTCTGAAAGCATTATTAGCTGTTTTTCACATCTGTATGGGGAACAGAGATACATAAAGAACAGACACCAATCAGTGTAAGTGGGAACTTGGACTGTAACATGCACTTTAGCATGGGTAACCTTAATTTTAAATCGGGTAATGTATGTGAGTACACCTGTTGATGTGGGACAATTGTTCCTATCTGGAGAGTTAAACTTCATTTTTGAAGATGTACATAGTGTTTTGCCTTTGTTCTAAGTTAACAAGGGATGGGAGTATTCTAAAAATGTATTTAGCTTTTTATTTGAGAGTCTTCATTAACACAAAAGGTCTTGAAAAATGTGACATATTTTCAAATGGAAATGAAAAGAAACAACTGTATAAAATATCAGCCTGCCAAACATTAGTGTGCATGTAAGACAAAAGTTGTAAATATACATTCAAAATAACTATCATGTATATTATCAGGGAATAATAGCTATTTATCATAATGGCTATACTATCCATATTATGTTGGGATGTAAATGACCTTACAGGTATACACAAAATTGAAAGAATATTGAGATATATTAAGAAATGCAGAGTGCAAATAGCAATGCATCAGGAAATACATTTGGAAAAAATAAGCATGGGAATTTGACAAAAAAGGATTTCACAATAGATATTCGTTTTTTAAACACCTTTATTAAATTATCACACAAGGCACAGGCAAATATTCATTAACATAAAAGAAAATGAACTATATTAACATGATTTCAATTTACACACATTATATATAACACATATTTTCTTTTCTTGTAACTATCATCAGCCCAACAGTACATAAATAGCTCAATTCCTGCCTCTGCTTAAACTTCATTCCTCCTCCTGAACATTATTCTGCAAGTACTGTTCCCACAATTTCCATTTATGTCTATGTAATCTGGTCCTTCCCTTTTTCTGAAGATCCCTCTTCCAGTTCTTTTATCTCTGTTATAATATTTTGTACTTCAAATACATGTAGTTTATACTTTAACTTTCATTTTCTAGTAATTGCTTCTTTTGGCAGTAAAACAGAATTAAGTTTAATAAGGTCTTACTATGTCTATGCAATCCAGATCCTGTATCCCAACTCAAAAGAGACATTTTCTTAATTACAACCATTTGCTCACCAAATATTTCTGACAGAGTACTCTGTCGGAAAATTTTTAAATCTGCCAAGTCATTAAATTCCCAAAATACATGTTCTATCACACCTCCAACATTTGCTACCTACCTGAGGAAAAATTCTTTCAAGTCTGCTTGGGTTATGAAAATACCTATGAAACACTTCCAAGCAAAAATCCTAAATTTCTGGACTTTGTTGCATATTTGGGGGCAATATATGTGTCCTCTCACTGTTTTATTGTTAATTGCTTTTCCATTCTCTCTTCCCAGTTGTTTATAACCTTCTCTGATTGATTTTTATATTTATCATGCAATATTTTGCATGCCCTACTAATTATCCCTTTTTTAACAGCAGCTTCTGTTCTAGATTCAACTAAAAACTCTACTAGAGCAGGTTTTTCACTTAAGATTCCCCTATCCCTTTTTCATTGCCTATAGTCTGATATCAGTCTCTAGTAGGGAAGGAAGTCTGCAGCCTACAATCCAAACATCTTGACCTCATCCCACTTATCACCTTCCCCCCTAGATATTTGTTCCAATTACCTTGATTCTTTTGTCAGTTTTCTCCACTGCATTCTAGCCTCTTATGCCTGTTTTCTGTGCTCCTGCTTACAGTCATTCCTATTGGCAAAATCTCCTTTTCCTAGTCTCCTGTCAGCTTAATTTTTAGAATACTTTCTGCTACTTTATTAATATAATATTCTGTATGATTGTTATCATTCTCCTTATAGATCTGCATCCAAAGACCCACTATCTCTCTACTTCTTGAAATCCCTCCTGCTACATCATTATCCTTTCCACTTTGAATTATAACATTCTGCTTTTGTTTATATATATATATATATATATATATATATATATATATATATATATATATATTTCAGACTTAACTGTGTAGTTCTAAAACATCCCTTCAAATCAAGTAATCCTAAACCACTTTGTTCTATTGGAAAAATCATCTTATCAGTAGTCAGTATTTCAAATAGCTGTACAATCAAAATTAAGAAAATGATAAACGTGAATATTTTATTACTACATTCATCTGAAATCTTTAAAGCTGACACAGTTTCAAATGTCTTTACAGTATATGGATTAAGCTATGGTAAATGTAAAAACATAAACATCAAGAATCCTGACAACATCCCAGCAAAATTTTAGAAAACTTATGCTTAGCAATTAGGTTTTTGTGTACAATTCCCAACATAAAGCAGGATAATTATCAGAATCAAGCAAAAAATATTAAACTTAAGAAACAAAGTGGATATTAATCTGCAACAAATTATAGACGTATATCATTAATTACAGACTACCGAATTGTTACTTTAGTACTTAATATTATTCTCACTTAGATTAAATTGGTAACCTCCCCAAATGCTTCAAAGCATAATCCTGCTGATTAAGTTATCAAAGTCTTGTTCTTTCAAATAATTACTGTCTTTTTTGTGGAAAATGTCTAGAAAACTTTTGATTTAATTGATAGAAGACTTATATGCAAAGTTCCTTATAAATTTAATTAGCATGAAAAGCTAATACAATAACATTATAATTCAGATTGAAGCCTTCATTTTTACTAATGGAAACATCTCAATGAGATTTCCAAAACAAAATGGACTAAGACAATAATTGCAATGGAACCTTTATTAGAACTAATAATGGGAAATAACAATAAAATCTGTAAACCCTAGTTTTCTATAGTTTTAATTTATGCAGATGACTTACTTTTAACTGTCAGCCATTTAACTGATTTAATACAAGCTTTAAAAAAAACAAGTCAAGTTGTGGATTATAAAGTAAACCTGCAAAAAGTCAAATCTTATAATTTTATCCTCATCATCAAATTTTAGAAAAAAATTTAGTTACAGGACCCCTTAATGTTCTGAGATTATGCTATCATCAACATGACATGAAAGCTTCTATGCTTAACACTAAGGAAATTCTAAAATGATCAGCTCATTCCATATCTCTTCTGGGAAGAATTAATCTTATAAATTATTTCCAAATTGATTATTTTCTATCAGATGAAGTCATACCTTTTCAAATATCACATTACTTAAAGTGAGTCAATTTTGGAGAATATTTCTTTGGTACAGAACTATATATCACATAGTCAATCCAGTAATAAAATGTTATTCGTAATCTGTCAAACTTTAATTCAAAACCAGCAAATAAACATTCCAAAGTCTTTGTTAACAGCAGGGGCGACTCGTGCTATTGGACTGCGGGACTGCAGCCCTCCCAGCTGTAAAAACAAAAAATAACTAAACAATAAATGAAACTAACTAAAAAATAAATTAAACTAACTAAAAAATAAAATTGCGAACTCCCGGAACATCCCGCATGCGTACACACATGTTTCCAATAGCCAGACTGCTGGTGAACCAGTCCAGAGCGTGCGCACAGACTCCTGACTGTCTCACCAGCAGTCCGGATTGACAAGACAGGAAGTACCTCCAAAATATCCCAGAAGTCTATGCAGTTCTAACTGCATAGACTGGAAGGGGATCAGACTGCAACGTCTGCAGGCTGACAACTTTGCTTGCTGGCTTCATGGACGTTGATTTGAGGCAGGTGTGTGTGTGTGTGTGTGTGTGTGTGTGTGTGTGTGTGTGTGTGTGTGTGTGTGTGTGTGTGTGTGTGTGTGTGTGTGTGTGTGTGTGTGTGTGTGTGTGTGTGTGTGTGTGTGTGTGTGTGTGTGTGTGTGTGTGTGTGTGTGTGTGTCCGTCCATATCTGTGTGTAAAAGGATATATTTGGGAAACAAAGAATGCACTGTAGTAGAAATTGTCAGTTATTGAAGACCACCTGTCTTTGAATCTTTCCCGTTTCTGTACTTTTTTTTTCATTTGCTTTGCAATAAGGCCTGTGTCTTTTGTGTGTGTTACAGTACTTCCTGGCCTCTTAAAGGCAAGCTAAGATGGTTATGTTGTATTATTTTATTTTAATATAGCTAGTCTTTATTAACCAGGTAGTAGTCATTACACGCACTTTTCTGTTTTGAAGCAGTGGCCCATACACTTTGGACTGGTTAAGCATATACAGTACTACAAGTCTGAAGGCAAAGGGAATCAAATCCCGGGCTGCAATATGTGCCTTGCTGCCAAAAGCCATTCTGTTTTGCTGTCAGTCTGCATATGATACTGTTGCTCTGTGTTGTAGTTATTTGCATTTGTTTTGCCTCATATTTTGTTCTGTTCCTCATAACATCTATGGTTTCTGAATACTTAGTTCTGAGATATTTGATGGTGCAGTGGTAGCATTGTTGTCTCACAGCTACAGGTTCTCAGGTTTGATTATTGGCTGGGGTGCCTTATGCATGTCCTTCCTATGTTTGTGCAGGTTTGCTCGTGTCCTCCCATGTTACAAGACGTGCCTGTATTATTTCTTCCTGGGCCTCTGCTGAAAATTGTTTTTTGTTCTAAGTCAGACTTTCCTGGTGAACAAATGTTAAATAAGTAAAATTGACAGGCATTTGAATTTCAGACTTCATAGACTTCACGAAGTACATAATAACAGAAAACCTTTTATTCTAGCAAAGTTTATAAGATGAATATTTGAAATTTGTCCCTATTTTTGGGACCGTATTCCCCCATTATTGGCTTTGTCCAGGTTTTTTTGTGCTAAGGTTGACAGCTATGACAAGAACTCAATTTACTGAATATGTTTGAGGGCTGTATTCCCCCATTACTGGGTTTGCCCAGGTGTTTTGTGCTAAGAGGTTGACAGCTATAGTGAGAACCAAATTCACTAAATGATAGCCATTTAAGTTTCAGTCTTCCTCTCTATTGCAAAGCAGCTGATTTGGCATATTGGTATGTTGCTCTGACTGTTATGCACAGGGACCTCGGTTCAAGGCTGGGCAGTAAAATGTATGGTAGCAATACAGCATTTTATTCTAGCAACTTTCCAAGATTATACAAGCAATGTTTAATGTGTCGCTGGTTTTGGGGCTTTTGTCCCCCCCCCCCCCAATATATTTTGGCTTTTTCCAGATTTCTTGTGCTGCGAAGTTGAGATACAGTTAAATATTGAGTAGATTTTACAAGGAGCTGAGAGCTGCAGGGGAAGAGAAGTGTAGTGCTGCTTATGCTGAATTTGTTTGCATTGTTAATAGCACAACAGGTTGTATACTTACTTTTGATGCAAAAGGCTGTGGGTTCTACTCCCACAAGGGGTGGATGCTGCCGTACTAAGAATGTTCTCTTTGGCGAAGATACTAACGATGAACCTGTTATCAGTTTGCCATCCATTACCTTTTACAATATTACTAGCTTATTTTTTTATGTAATATTGACAATTTATTCCTCAGGGGCAACAGACACTTTATTTGTAGATGAAACAATGAAATATAAAGTTGTTTGCTAGCAGCAACCTCTTCATTAGTTACAGATCTCTTTAATGTGGAATTATTTAGATGACTTACTTCTGCAAAGATTGTGCATATTTACTGATACTGGTGGATTGTATAAGTTTGAGTAGACTTTTTTTATGATGGAAATGTTATCAATTGGGCAGTTTTGTCATTATTGGTGCATGCATTTTGTTTCATTGTTTACTGGAAAAATGTTCAAAACAAATTTAAAACACCCTCTAACAACTGTACTGTATTATACAAGGAATATAATTTAATACAATCAGGAAGGTGTATCACACAACACATGTATGTTTTGTGTGCAAGGGGCCTATCATTTGAAAACAGCCCAAAGTTAATCTTTATACTACCTGAATGTATTTTCTTTGAATGTGGATTTCACTGCTGTTTCAATGAATGTGTTTCAAGGGCAGAGTTTTAATGCTAAGTCTATTTTCATTGTGAGACTGCATTGCTTTGTTTAGCAGATGTTTTAGTGTTTGTGCTGTAAAATACAAAATAAAACTTTCAAGTGAAATCCAAATCATTGTAGAAGTAAAGCAGTATGCACATTGCAGTGTTTATGGTAAATGGGGCGAAATAACCAAGTAATGGGGCATTGGAATGGCTGCAGGGGGTGGCTCCATTCGACCATGATTTTGTGAGGGGGAAGGATAGCAAACTCAGAGAGCCCTGGCTCAGTTGAACTATACCTCTCAACTGTCCAGATTTTCACAGAATGAATAGATGTTTGCTTCTTCTTTTTGGTTTGTTCCCCATAAAATTTGTGGTTTTCTGGCAAATCATTTAGGAATTAAGTTACTAAATAATGACAGACATTGAGTTTCAGACTTCATAACCTTCAGAAAAATGCATGCTAAAGCAAGACCTGTTCTAGCAACTAAGTTTATACAAGGGCAATTTTTAGCACTGTTTGTATGTTCCCCCAATATATTTGGCCTTGTCCAGATTTCCTGCATTAACAGGTTGAGAGGTACGTGCAAAATGCTTTATAGAAATGGGTATATCCAAACCTCTCAACTGTCCCTGATTTTGGCTCAAAATGTTGCTCTCCCTCTAATCCCTCTGCAAAATGTCAGTTTTGGAAGAAAACGTGGAGGGTTTACAATTAATAAATAACTGCAATAATCAGAGTTATAGATTACTTTTATTTCAGAAATGCATGTAGATGCGTTTATTTTGTCAGCTGCTCAAGCTAACAGTGCTAATATTAAAAAGTGTCCCTTCTTTGACAGGTTCCCAGCTGTATTGTGTGGCTATTTTTATATTTTTGCATCACATTTTGGTCCATTGTTTTTCTGACAAATTAGTGGCAAATCATTAAAGATTGAAGTAAGAAAATAATGACAGACATTTGAGTTTCAGATTTCATACCCTTCAGAAAATTCATACTAATGCAAGACCTACTATTCTATTAGAAAGTTTATAAGAACAATATTTAAATATTGTCCTTAATTTTGGGCCTGACTTTGTCCCGATTTCTTGCTCTGATGTTGAGAGGTATGACAAATATGTCAGGGCCTTTGCAGTCAGCCAGAGACATTTCAAGTTGTGACATACTTGTTGCAACCCAATCCCCCATGTAGTGACTCTGGATGTGTCCAAGCAAGGCAAGGAGCAGTTATGCAGTGTAAGTGTGCAGAGCACCCCCCGCCCATCTAAGGTAGACACAAGTACTACATTGGCTTTTCATCTGTCTTGCTTGACTTTGCAGAATGTTCTGGTTTTCTGTCATATTTTTATACTGTTGATTATGCTTATTATTATTCAGAAAGTGCCTGTTGCTCTATGTTTAAGTAGCAATGCTTTCATGACCATCAGGTAAGCTTGTCTGAGATTGTAAGATGCAAGTAAGCTTACTGTTAAATAATTCCCAACATTGAAAGTCTTTTTGTTGTTGCCATGCAGAGTATACTTGAAATGCATATGACAGTATCTGTAATAAAGGACAGGATTACAGTATTTCAAGAAGCTCATTGCCTTTGTTGGAGCCTTGTAGTCATCTTTGCAGGCTTTACCCATAAACTGAACAGAATGACAGTGTATCATGTGTGGTCCATAACCTGTTCAGTAATCCTTTAAGGAATTTATCTTGAGCTTGTTTCTTGTTTGCTGTTCATTTTTTAATTTGATCATGTTTTCCCAATGAAACAAGTAGATAGTTGTCAGGCAGAAGGTCTTTTTTGGATAAGAAACATTTTTACAATTGGGGGGTATCATTGCTACTTTCAGCATGTTACTTGGTACTTTTTATAAAGCTGAATATACATTATAATTAGAACTGCAGTGCAAGGAGAAGTGGTTTGAGATGAGTGCTGCTTGTTTTTCTTGTACTTGATTTTGACTGGCATTCCAGTAATGTATTTAAAAAGTAATTTATTTTTTCATTCCTCACAACCTTTTTGTTTCCATCTAGATATTAAGTAAGCTGTCATGCAGTCAATGCATTAAAATATTTTTTTTCTTCTACACTTCATTTTGTCTTGATTGGACTCGCATAATGACGGTTTGGCACCCAGGGCAGTGTATTCAAAGTTCCAGATTTTGTGGTTTTGAGCATAGCCCCTCCCGTTTCTAGTTGGCCACACCCCTTCCATTGTCTCCACCCATTCAGCTGTCTCCTGCAGCCCCCCCTTTCATTTGAAGTCACCAGCCGCCACTGGTTAAGAGGCATACTGACTTAAGAACATAATTTAAAGTAAAAACTAGAAGACAAGATGGTCAAGGATAAAAGCTACTGCATCACCTAGGAATATGGGGATTAAATTCAACATTATTTTAGAACATATCTGTTACTTTTTAAGAAATACTAAATTGAAATCCAGTAATTCTCCACTCTGTTAGCATGGATATGATCAGACAGACTTCAATTTTATTCTTGGTGGGGCTGGACAATTAAACCATGATGGAATGAAATACAACATATAATTTCAGATATTACAGAAACTGATATAAAAGTAGAACCTAAGCCTTATTGTTGTCTTCTCCCTTTTTGAAAAGGCCAAACTGAAAAAGACAAGCTTTTTAATTTGACCCTTTATTTTAAATTGTAATCAAAAGTGTGGCTCTTTCCTACTGTGTGATTTGTGAAAATATTTTCCAAAGCAGTTGATCTTGAAGAGCTGCCTTTCTTTAATACACACAGACCTCAGGAAACCTGACCATCTTCCCTATTTTATTGTTTTTACATTTATTTGCTAACTGGGAAAGCAAATTAAATTCAACTGTCTCTTCACAGAAGTTACCCAGGAATACTTGTTGGTAAACTGACTTGCACTGAGGTTTGACGTTTGTAAGTAGTAACTGAGGGAGTTAAACTTAGGACAGCATTTTACAGTGTGTTGGTTTACCTCAGATGGTTAAGGCTTCAAGAATCTGGAATTTCACTTTCTATATTTCTTCTCACCTTTATGTTTTCTTTCTTAATTAAAGTGTGAATGGTGAGGGCAAGACAAAACAGTTTGTCTGGTAAATGTTAATTATAATACAACTCATGACGTACCACTATATTGGCATTTGTCTTGTGCTAAATGTTATCTTATCATGAAAATCAATATAATTTTATGAAAATGAAAGTGATTGTTGATTCCCAATTTAGTAACAATGTAATATGAGAGGGAAATGGTTGTGTGGGGGGTCAGAAATATTAGCAATGGAAATCAGTGATATTGGCCATTGTTCAGTTTTAATTAAGGATGGTGTTTTTATGCCAACTGAGAGATTGGGCTTAAGTGTTTATCCAGTGTAAGGTTGAATATTCCAGTAAGGATATATTTCAAGGTTAGATAGCAAACAAACATGGAGATGCAAGTTCAGAAAGTGAAGCAAAGATAAGTCAATGTTGCCAGTGCCAGTAAAGGCACATATTATAATACTCTGGATCAGTAAGTGTGCAGACAGGAAAACATGGCTATACGTAGTGTGTGTGTGTGGGGGGGGGTTATACCATTTCTCTTGGCTCAGAAGAATGCAGATATGTCCAGCATACATTTTGTAAAAGATATGCCAGAGGCAGTGCAGGCAAATATATGAAAGAAATGCAGTTCAGTAGGGTAGTAGGTATATTTAACAAGCTTCCATGAGAGATTTTTGGGTATCACTGGTATGTTTAGTACCAAACAAGCAGCAAGGGGAATTTAGAACATTTCATTTCTAATCTTACTCAGAACCAAGAATAACCACTGACCTGCCAAACCTAGGGAGCCTATAAGAAGTAAAACAACCAGATATCATGTAGAGGTATTAGAGATATTTCAGAAATGTTATGAAAAATGTTATAAAGCTGAGAAAAGTAGAAATCAAGAAAAAGTACAAATATAAATATTTATTAAAGATTTAAGTATGCCAAGGTTAGTGGTAGATGAGGCTCAACAATTAACAGTTAAGACAGAGGGAAAGGAGATAAAAATAGTGACATACAGTCAATCTGCAGGAAAGTCTCTGGGTACAGATGGAATTCCTGTAGAAGTTTGGAAGCTAGGGAGAAAGAAAAGTGATAAAGATCTGGAACAGTATTTTAAAAGGTAGGGAAGCAAAATATCCTGGAAGAGACTATGGTGGCTATAATACCCAAAGACAGTAAACACTCATCAGACTCAGCTTCATATTTGCCCATTTGAATTTTAAGCCATGATTAGAAAAGTGCTTATGTCTATAATAGCTAAACGAATGGCAAAGGCATTGTCAAAATTGATAGACGTGGATCAATGTGGTTTTCTAGAGGTGAGGCAAATGTTTGGCAACATTAATAGAACACTTATGATCCATAGAAAAGCAAAATATAGGAAAATATCACAGTTATTCATGAGTTTCGATGGAGAGAAATTAGAAGTTATGTACATACCATAACGTTCCATGTTAGTTGTCTTCTCTCGCCTTCTTTCTTGCTGGATGGGTTCAGAGCCGATCCTCGGCTCCGACTCGGCACTTGCTAAGCTCGAGAACTCATTTTACCAGCTCGAGGCAACCCTATATCCCATGATGCAAGGTGTGACTACCTCAGATCTCGTTTGGTAGCTAGAAGAAAACCCTGCCAAAAACACTTCTTCCCCAGGAAGAAGAATACTAACTGTAGGAGAAATTAGGCAAATAGCCACTAACAATAAGACTCTTCCTACTGAGAACTCTTGGAAAGAGTGACAACACCCCCAACAAAGAGAAGGTACAACCTCAAGATCCATCCAGGCCAGGGGGAAGGAGGGAGGGACGCAAGAAAGAAGGCGAGAGAAGACAACTAACATGGAACATTATGGTATGTACATAACCTCTAAATGTTAAGTTGTCAAACTCGCCTTCATTCTTGCTGGATGGGACCGCGTCCCTAGCACCTCCATCCTGGGTGGCTCAGTGGAACAGACTCTTGAGAACTGTGGAACCAAACCTAGCCCTGTCCCTGGATGCCAAGTCCAATTTGTAATGAGAGACAAAGGTGTGAGGAGTGGCCCAAGTGGCTGCTGCACAAATGGTGTCAATAGGTAGCCTATCCTGAAAAGCTGTGGATGTGGACAGGCTCCTGGTAGAATGCGCTTTTGGTTTTGAGGATAGTTGCTTGCCTCTAAGATGATAAACATAAGAAATAATAGAAGACAGCCATCTGGATAAGGTCACTTTAGAGACTGGGAGACCTTTTCTGTTCTCTGCATAAGAAAGGAACAGTTGATCAGATTTTCTGAATTGTTTAGTTCTGTCCAAATAATATCTGAGCTGACGATGGACATCTAAGCAATGGAGTTTTTGTTCAGCTTTGTCTGAATAATTAGGGAAAAAAACTGGCAAATCAATAGATTGGTTAAGATTTGTCTGGGAAGCAACTTTGGGCAAAAAGGATGGATTAGTTCTTAAAGATACCCTATCTTTGTGAAAAATCAAGTAAGGGGAACGGACACAGAGGGCCTGAAGTTCAGACACCCTTCTAGCTGAAGTAACAGCAACCAAGAAAATTGTTTTCCAGGAAAGAAACTTTAAGGAGCATGTAGCAGCCGGTTCGAAGGGGGGTAGAATCAAGGATGCCAGCATTAAATTTAAATCCCATTGCGGAGGAGGATCTCTGATTGGAGGTTTCAGGAGAAAGATACCTCTCAGAAAAGCTTTGCAAAGCTTGTGGGACATTATGCTTTGATCAGCCAAACCAACATGAAAATTAGAGATTGCTGCCAATTGGACTTTAACTGTAGAAGAAGAAGCTCCTGATTGAAATATCTCTGCTAAGAAGTCCAAAACTGAATGCAGTGGAGCAGTAAAGGGATCTATGTGTTTAGACTTCGCCAAGAAAGAAAAACGTTTCCACTTACTAGCATAAATCTTTCTGGTGGAAGACTTAAGAGAAGCTACTATGATGTCCCTAACGGGGTTAGAGATCATAGGAAGCCTGGCTAAGGAAGGAAGTGGAGCAACCAAGCAGTGAGGTTGAGAGAGTGAATGGCCCAGTGAGGATGACCCGCCTGGTGGGTCAGAAGATCTGGAACTGGATCCAGATGCCAAGGCTGGCCCAGAAGATGACGATGCAGGGATGGAAACCAAATTTGTCGAGGCCAGTAAGGGGCAATGAGGATCAACTTGGCTCTCAATACGGTAGCTTTCTGAATAACTTGTGGTATCAGTGGAAATGGAGGAAAAGCATACAGAAGTCTCTGGGGCCAGTCCTGGGTTAGAGAGTCTCTCGAGGAATGGCCTGGTAGAGGAAAGAGGGTGAAGAAGTCCGGGCATTTGCTGTTTTGGGGTGTAGCAAAAAGGTCGCAGGAAGGGAAACCCCACTTCTGAAAAATCATATCCACTACCGATTGTTTGAGAGACCACTCATGTGGCATGAAAATAGCTCGGCTCAGCCTGTCCGCTAAGAGGTTGGATCTCCCGGGGATATGCGTTGCTATCAGAAACCGATGAGAGGAGATCGCCCATTGCCAAAGTCTGAGAGCTTCTCGACACAGTGGGTAGGACCTGGTCCCGCCCTGCTTGTTGATATACCAGACTACAGACATGTTGTCAGTCTGAACTGCAATAGTCCCTAAGGGAAGAAAGTCATTGAGGGCTTGCAACGTTAAAAGCACTGCTCTCATCTCTAGGACATTTATGTGCAGATGGTATTCTATGGGTTGCCAAGTCCCATGGACCATCCTGCCCTGATAATGCCCCCCCCACACCCGATCAGAGAGGCATCCGTAGTGACTGTGGCAACTGGAACTGGGGGAAGAAAAGGTCAGCCCTGATGGAGCAGAGGAGAAGACATCCACCAGGTTAGATGACTCTTGCACGACTGCATTACAAAAATCTTATGACTCATGGGGAGTTGCTGGAAAGACCATTGAGCGAACAACATCCACTGCAGAAGACGCATGTGGAAGCAGGCCAATGGCAGAAGAACAATGGCCGCAGCCATAAGACCCAGAACCTTCAGGACAAATTTGGCTCTGATCTTCCTGCTGAGTAATATGATCTGAACATACTTCTGAATGTCCAGAATTCTTTGTTCTGTTAGTCTGGCTGACATGCTGACAGTGTTTAATTCTGCGCCTATAAAGGTAATAGATTGGCAAGGCGACAGAGAAGATTTTTCGAAATTTATTGAGATCCCCAATTGTTTGCAGGTTTGCAGAGTGTGGTCTCTGGCCTTGAGAAGTTGATGCCTGGTGGTGGCGGAGAGGAGCCAGTCGTCTAGATACGGAAACACCTGGAATCCCTGACGTCTCAGATGAGCCGTAACCACTGCCATGCATTTGGTAAACACTCTGGGGGCTGAAGTGAGGCCAAAGGGCAGGGCTCTGAATTGAAAATGACTGGACCCCAGCCGAAAGCGGAGAAACCTTCTGGAGCGCCTGTGAATCTTTATATGATAGTATGCATCCTGAAGGTCTATTGAGCACATCCAGTTGTCCTTGCCCAAAAAGGGTAGAATAGACTGAAGCGTGACCATCCGGAACCTTGCCTTCTTGACAAACTTGTTTAGTTTGCTGAGGTCTAAAACTGGTCTCCAATCTCCCGTCCTTTTGGGGACCAAAAAGAATCCTGAGTAGGTACCGGATCCTACTTGGTCTGCTGGCACTATTTGGATGGCTCTTTTTGCTAGAAGTTTTGATACCTCCTGTTTTGCCAATTCCCTTAGACCGGGTGAGACGTCTGGAAGGGAATGATGAGGAACGGGATACCTCTCGAACGGGATATTGTAGCCCTCGGATATGATCAACTGTACCCATTTGTCTAGAGAGAGGGAACACCAGGCTATTGGGTACAGCGACAATCTTCCCCCAACTGCCTCCAAGGGTGGGCAGTCGGGCAACACCTCAGAGATGCTGGAAGGGTTTATCAGGGAGTGTCTCCCTGCTACCCTGATTCTGCGGTCCCCCTCTGCCCCTAGGGCAGCGCCTATTATTACCCCCTCTGCCTCTGGGGGTAAACTGACCACATGTATCTGGCGTGACACCTTGAGATTTACGGAACCACATTTTCCCTCCCTTCTGACCTTTAGGATAGGGTCTTGAAGGGGTGGGGAAATGTACTCCTATGGCAGAAAGGGTCTTGCCGTCTTGCTCCCACCTGGTCAATGTATCCTTCACCTGAGGCCCGAACAAAGCCGAACCTTCAAAGGGGGTATTGGTGAAGGATGCCTTAAAGGGGTCTGCTAAATTACAAAGCCGCATCCAGGCCTGACGCCTAAGTGCCACTCCTGTGCCTGCGGCCCTACTCGCCCCATCGGCTGCATAAGAAATGAGCCGCATGGAGGAGTTAGTCAAAGAATTGAGGATTCCTAGCTGTGAGGCAATCTTTTCCTGAGCCCCAGCCGCCAAAGGATCCTGAACCACTTCACCTAGTTCCTTGAGAATGTCTTTCTGAAGTCTGGTAAAGTGACAAAGGTAGTTCAGTGAACGCATAGCAAAGGTCGCTGAAGAAAACATCTGCTTGCCATATCTGTCCATAGTCCTAGAATCCTTATTAGGAGGATGGACAGGCACAGAAGGATCAGCAAGTTCCTTCTTGGTGGCCGCCGCCACCACCATAGCATCAACAGGGACGCCCTTAGAAAGAAACTGTTTGTCTGCAGGGGATGTAATGAATTTGGAGGGCCACCTAGGAACTGGTTCCACAGAATCCGGGGCTGCCCATGCCTTCCAAGCCACTACTTGCATGAGTGGGTCGAAAGGCGGAGACACCCAGGAGGTGGAGGGTCAAGATCCGAAAGCCTCCAGGTATACCGACTCATCCTCGGAGGGATTAATGGAAGGCCAGTTCCCCCTCTGCTTAAGGAGTTCCAGGATGTCTGAAAAGGAGATATCCTCAGAGGGAGACCGTGGGGAACCCTCCGACTCATCTAAGTCAGTATCTGATGTAGTAGACTCAGGGGAGTCTGTGTGCTTCCTCTTACACGTCCTCTTACGCGGGGGTCTGCTGCAGGATCAGGAGAAACCTCGGAAGAGAAAGTTATTCCCAATGGGGAAACCTAGGGCGATGGATTTCTGGGTCCGGGAGCAAGAGACTGGCAAGAGACATCAACAGGCATCGAAGATGGAGGAGCTAAAGGAATAGACCATTGACCTAGCTCAGGGGCTAGGACACTCCTCATCACCTCGAAGGCTCCTCTCCCAGGGAGGCCAGAAGAGTCCCGCTCCAAAGAAACAGGAATCCCCGGCCCCACCGAAAGAGAAGGCTCCGAAGCCGATGTTGGTGCCGAGCTCACCAATGCCGAAGCTCCAAGAGGGAGAGCAGGATCGGACAAGGGTCCGATGTCACTCGCCCCCTCGGAGCCGACAAGGGAGACTTTACGACCGGATCCCTCCAAAGAAGGTCTCATGGAGGAGATCGAAGCCGAAGACGTCGGAGCCGAAAGGGGAAGTATCGGCTCCGGTGCACCCAGGTCACCGTTCCGAGAAGCTCCAGCTCCGAACTCTGAAGGAGAGTCGGAGGAGGAAGTTCAGGGGGATGAGAAATAGCAGACGTCTGTTGAGACGGGCTATGGAGCATTTGGGCTAGTGCCTGTGACTTCAACAGTCTGCTTACCACCCTCTCTAAATCGTGGTCTGATAGCCTGGAAGATCTTGAAGATCGGCTCCGATGGCTCTGCTCCGACAAAAGAGGAGACCCCGGTGCCTAACAAATTGACTCCAGGGAAGGAGACCGAGATCTCTTCCTGGATGGAGCCATCGGAGCCGATGACCCCTCGGCTCCAAATGGAGCCGAAGACTTGTCGGCTCCAATACTGGATAAAGAAACGTCGGCTCCAGCCGGAGCCGACAAAGTAATGGGTACTTGTGTGTCGGAGCCGGACGGAGCCGACACAACAACCTCCAAGGTAGAAAGATCGGCTCCAGTCAGAGCCACAGCCGAAGGCTTAGAAACTGAAGCCTGGGCTCTGGATGGCTTAGAGGGTTTGACCGACCCAGCCTTGGTCGGAGAACCCTCTGGCTTTAACAAGCCATGAAGAATTAATTTATTTCTTCATTCCTGCAGGACTCTCTGGCTAAAGGAGTGACAAATGGCACAGGAGTCCTGCAGGTGTAAAGGCCCCAGGCAATACACACAAGAAGTGTGACCGTCTGTCAGAGACATTTTCTGACAGCACGAGTCACACTTCTTGAAGCCTGAGACCTTTACCTCTTTAGACATACTAATGTCCAAAAACAGACAAACACACAGCAATCACACAGTTAACCTCCAAAAAACACACACACACAACCTGACAGGAATTAACTGAGGGGGAGGCTTAAGGCCTGAAGGCAACAAATCCTAATGTAAATGAAGGGAATATAGGGTAGGAGATAACTATAAGTATAAAAAAATATACCCAATAAAGGACCAATAGAAAAAGGGAAAACTAACTCTGACTAATCTCTGAAAGATTTGAAAATTTACCTGAGCTGGTAAAAAGGAGACCTCTTCGCGAAGCGGCAAATGAGATCTGAGGTAGTCACGCCTTGCATCATGGGATATAGGGATGCCTCGAGCTGGTAATATGAGTTCTCGAGCTTAGCAAGTGCCAAGTCAGAGCCGAGGATCGGCTCCGAACCCATCCAGCAAGAATGAAGGCGAGTTTGACAACTTAACATGCATTCAACAGAGTAAGCTGGGATTTTATGAATAGGGCAATATAAACATTTGCATTCCCTGATACAATAATAAGGTTAATGAGGAGGATTTGTGAGGGATTGGAGGGAAAAATTAAAATGGGAGGGTTCCTTTCTAACTAATTGTGTCTATACAGAAGAGCCAGGTAGGGGTGTCCTCTTCCCCCTTTGTTATTTACATTATATTTAGAACCATTAGCAAAGAATATAAGGGACTCAGAAATTCAAGGATATAACTGGTATAGTAATCAAGAAAAGCTGGCTTTATTTGCTGATGATATTATCTTGTACCTGACAAAACCAGGAAAGAACATTTCAACATTTTGGAACATCTTGAGACAGTTTTAAGTCTTTTTGTGATATAAAATTAATGAAGATAAAAATAAAGGCCTTGTTAAGTTTAATTCTGGTGGCTGCCAAAAAAGCAATTGCTAGAAAAAGGAACTCAAAGTCTAAACCAACTGTATCTGAAGTATTGAATACTGTAACCGAAATAAAAGTACTGGAAGTGGGATCTTTCGAAAAGTGTAGGAGCAAATTACATAGAAAAAAATGGAAAGTGTGGGAACAATACATGCAGAATAATGTTTCGGAGGAGGCATGAAGTTTAAGGGAAAATTGATAAATTTATGTAATGTTGGATTGATGATAAATATGGAAAAGAATATATGTAATGTATAATGTTTGCAACTCAGAATATGTTAATATGGTTTGTTTTCTTTTACATAAATGCATGATATATGTTTGCTTATATCTTAAGTAAAAATTCAACAAAGGTGTTACCAATAAAAAATAACCATTGACCATGGCAATGAAAGAGCGAGAAAGAAAAGGAGATGTGTTAATCGGAAAGTCATCATTTAATAAGTCAGTGATTGTACTGCAAATGAAGGAAATAGTATTGCTGATGGCAAAGATAAATGATGAGGCAGCATTTAGGCTTCTGTCAATCATAAAAAGATCAAAGGTAGTTAAAAATGAATTTTGAGGAACTCTACTAAATGGAATGGTGCATTCATAGGTTCATAGGTGTGTACTAGGCTAATGGCCCTGGGGCCTTTACAAGCCTAGCCCATAGAAGTGCTCTGGCATTGTGCCACCTGTCATTAGTTCCCAGTGCCTCTATCAAGTAAAGCCACTGGAGTGATCCCTGGGGTGAACTTTCTATTTTCCATCCACTCATTAAGATTTCTCTTAAAGAGAAATACATAGATACAATGAAATGCACAATTGTTTAGGTCTTATTTGAAAAGTTCAGTGCATTGTTGCACTTGGGAGATAGCACAACTGATAAGAACAAGTAAAAAATACACTTGACAAGTTCCTATTTGTGGGGGGAATAGACTTGTCTTAATGCATCTAATTACTTTAGGTATTCTTTCAAGTGTGCACAGAATTTGTAGTGCCCTTATTACATGAGAACACAGGAGGGACAGTGTCATGTACCATATTTGTTCAATTTGAAGTAACCCTCAAATAAAAGCTGCATTCAAGAAGTCTGTATTAAATTAAAAGCTACCCAAGAATTGTAGCTGTGGCTTGTATTAAACGCTATGGCTTCAGATTACAGATATATAGTAGTACGTTAAACACAAACTCTAAGGCGGAGAAAAATGCTTGCCAGTGTTAGATTTACCTCAGTTTTTGCTTCACAGTGGATCAGTAAAGGAATCAAGCTAGATGACTGAAACCTAAATCCCAGATAGGGTTAGGTCAATAATCAGAAATGGGCAGGGGAAATGGGCATCCTGTGTAAATGAGATACTGGAAGTCTTTAACTGTTTTCCGAGTCAGTATTTCTGTATTTTTCAAATCTCCTTATTCATACTGATCTACCAGTACTGTTAGCATAATTGTAATATAACAAAATTGCCATAGCCAATTTGTCTGCACAGAAAGCAAGTAGTGTGAGAGATGATTTTTTTGAGGAGGGGATGTTAGGTGAAGGTGTCATTCATTGTTTCTGTGTTCCCAACTCCAGGCTAAACTTGTCAATTTATTATAATGTAGTAGCAGTCGCATTCTCACTTATTATGCTACATATCTTAGTGTATTTTAAACCTACACTGACACAAAGCAATAGTAGCAGGTCTGCTGCAATGACATTTAGCCTTATGCGGAGCAGAATGCTGTAATAGAAACTATTCAGGTCAAAATTGCAACAGTAAATAATTACACATTAGCACTATGCTTTTTTCAGATGCAACATTGCACTACAGCTGAAAAATACCGTGTTTAACAAGTGATTATTGACAGATGCAGTTTTGGCCTAAAGATAGTTTTACTTTATTCGGTCACATGTACTGGTTAAGTGTTTCTTTTATGCTACAGCAGAGGGCAGAAAGTATACCAAAACTCCCAACCATTTTTATGTGATTCCCTAACATATTTCAAATCACTGCTGATGTGACTGGCAGCTAATCTTTCCTCTGCCATGCCTTTGTGGAGTTTGGTGAGATGAGCACTTTGTAAGGGTATTTCTTATTAGGAATGGACTTGCTTCAACAGACCCTTGATTAGAAACTACAGCTTCAAGCAACTGATTTTAAAGTGATTTGTCTCTATTGTTACCTCCATGGCTGTTTTATTGTTGTAATACCTCCTTATGTGGTTTTGTCATAATCATTTCATGGTTTGCAATAATTTTCACCTTTTTTTCTGTTATTTTTCATTATGTGATACTCCTCCTCCACATAATTCCCCTGTGGAATGTCCTCTAACATTTGATGTCATGTAAGGGATTCTACTAAAGTTGTCAGTCCAGTGCAGAAAGGTGATTTTGAGGACTGGAGATGTTTTTTCCTAGGGACAGCAGTGATGTCCAAGTTGTTGGTTTAGCTACTGTTGATGGAGTTCTAAATCCTTACAAGGATGACCTTAAATTCAATAGGAAGTTTAGATGATTGCAATGTTGGTATTGATGAGACTGTGTGTGTCTCTGGAATACAGTAGTGAACGGCATTTGGAAAAATGCATCCTTCCAGATAAAGAAAATGTTACAGTGATAGGGAAATAACAATAACCAACAAAAAGAAAACTAAATGGTGACTGATAGGTCCATGAATATTATTCTTTGACATTTTGAAATCACTCCCATGTGTGCAAAGGTGATTATTAAATATGGTTACTTAGGAGAAACTTCTTTGTTTTTACATACATTTGTTAAAAATTACTAAAGACACAGACACACATAAATTAATAGAAAATAAAAAACATATTAATATCTGTCACATATATGCATTATATATTACATATACTTCTTTTTTAACACTTACTCCAACATTACATAAATTGCCCTAGTTCCTGCCTTCCCTTAAACCTCACTCCTCATCCTGAACATTATTCTGCATTTATTGTTCTGACAAGTTCCATTTCTACGTAATTTGCTGCTTCCCTTTCCTGAAGACCCCACCTCTAGATTTTTTTTTCACTTGCTTTACAATATTCAGTACTTCAGTTACACTTGGTTTAGAATTTGATTTATGTTTTCTAGTAATTGCTTTTTTTGCAATTCAAACCCCTTGATAGAACAGTGTTCTAGCTCAAAAGAATTACTTTTTTAGTTATAGCCATTTGGTTCCCCAACATTTCTGCCAGAGTACTCTGTAGGGAATTTTTAATATTCGTCAGCTTGTTATCCCACCCAAACCCCCCCCACGTTTCTAGTTACCTTTCTCTTTTCCATCACGCAACTGGCATTTGCAATCTACCTGAGGAATAATTGTCTGAAGTCTGCTAGGATAAAAAGATACGTATGCAAACACGTTCAAGCAAAAATCCAAAATTTTCTAGACTTTATTGCATACTTAGGAGTCATACAGATGCCCTACCATTGCTCCTTTGTAAATCATCTTTCCAATCTCTCTTCCAATTTCCTCTTGTTGATTCTTATAGTTATAATGGAATATTTGACATGCCTCACTTTCACCTTTTTGACAGCAGTTTCGGTTTTAGACTTGATTAAAAACTTTAACAGAACCTGTCTTTCACTTAACACTCCTGTACCCCTTTCTCTAAGACAAACTTCTTGATAAAATTCACATGGACATTTAGGCTGTCAGAATTAGTAGAACCAGCGAGAATAACTAACCATGTTGTTTTGTCACAAGCAACAGAATGTTAAGGGATGGTGTTGCCTTCCTAATAATAAAAGTCCAAGATGGACTATAAATGTAGGGAGGGAGACATTTAGCAAGGTTGCTTGCAAATTGTTGACATACAGAGGCATAGGTTGATAAATATAGAAGACACAGAGGTGAGGAAGGTTTGTTCTAGTGTTAAAAAATGTATCAGCTAACTGTGTACCAGTTTAGGCTGTGAATACACTGGCCAATATAGAAAAAAGTATATGCTGTCTTCTTTATAAAATGGGATAATATTATATGTGAAGTTGGCAGAGGCACTGGAAGATGCTATTAAAAATTATTAGCTTGAAAGCTTATAAGTCATACTTATGGTCACATTCCTTAACAGTATATATTTATTGGGTTAAATGCCAAATGGGTACTCCAAAGAATGTGGGTTTTGTGGGCTGTTTGTTATGTGTGCATTTATGGTTATAGAGTTGCAATGTAGACAAGGTAGTAAGAAAATCATTCTATATTGCCAAACTTATACAGTCCAGGTCCAGAGGAGTTATAGTACCACTTTACTCTTTCCTTATCAGACCCATCATTGAGTACAATGCCCCCTTCGGCATGTACCTGACTAAGCATATGCAACAGTTAGAATGCCCACAGAGGTTCCACACCAAGAGAATCAATGGTATTAACACATTGTCCTCTACAGATTGCCCTAGAGCCCTGTTTCAATACTCAGTCTCCTACAGGTTGTTGAAAGGTGATCTGTGCTTGGCATATAAACCATCTTTAAATCCAGGCCTAATGAAGCCTTTGCCCATCCACAAAACAAGCAATACCAGAAACATTAGATGCAGGGATCTGAACATTGCTTGAGACATAAATAGAATATGCTGGCAAGACAGATATGTGACTCAAAAGATACCCATACTCTGGAATAGGCTCATCCTTCATGTGAAGCTGAGTCCATCCCTAACCCTGTTCAAGTGTAACCTTGACAATTGGATTGAAAATCAAAAATTCATCCTTGGGCTAGCCCCCATGTCTCTTATACACAGAGGCTGGCAATAAACATTCCCTAACTGACATACCTCCATACAACTTTTTAGCAGCCTCCTAACAACCCCAACCCTGATTAAGATGCTCATGTTACCAGGGGATGCAATTAAGTTGGGTTGCATGGCTAGGCTTATAAAGGCCCTGGTGGCTATTGGTCTAGTATATACCTATGAACCTGTAAGGATAATTGAGTGTTTAAGCATAGCACAGGCTGTCATCAGATGAATAGAAACCCCAGGCATATCATGACTTTATTTCAGAAAGCAAGAGGAAGCTCATGAGGTGCTATCTGTACTTGTGCTACATCTTTGGGGCAGATGGTAGTCATTTGGTGCATCCGAAAAAATTCAAGGTTCCCAGAATTTTGAAATAGTTTGCACATGTACATCTATGGTCAGAAGTTGTAATGAGGGTCATATTGAGAGAAGCAAGGGCTACAACAGACACAGAGAAACTCAAGAGAAATCTAAATGGGCATGTGAAAACAACTGAAGTGGAACATAGTGAATGAATAGTTAGCACCCAGGGCTAATGTCAAGGGGGCAAAAAATATGACAAGAATGCAGCACATTTGTTTTATTAGGCATAGCAGAATTCATAGCAGACAGGCTTAATTGCAACCATTTCAAGTACAGAAAGATGCGTTTGGTATGGTTGGACTGCTTATATACATCCCCCTGTGGCAAAAGGGTCAAGTTTTGAGTCAATACTGCCAATCTTACCTCTAAAGCCGCCTACCCTAAAAGAGAATATTTGGTAAATCACTATAGGTTCATAGGTAGGTACTAGGCTATCTGCCCGAGGGCATTTATAAGCCTAGCCAGAGTGTGTCGGCTTTCGCCACCCCACTGATTAATTAACTGATCCTCTGTCAAGCAGAGCCAATGAAGTGATCCCAGGGGTATATTTTCTGTTACCCATCCACTTGATAAGGTTTCTCTTGAAGAGTGTTAGTGAGGGGCTCTGCCTGATGTAATTTGGAATTTTGTTCCAAAGCATGGGGAGTCTCTGTGACAGGACTCTATCCCTCCAGCATGTTCTATTTATTGTTGTGGTGAGGTTTAGCTCAGTAGAGCAAGTGGCTTGCAGTGACTTGGATTTCTTTAGGTGGAGCATGTCCATCAATTCTGAGTTGGACATGGCTTTGTAAGTCAGGCAGAGATCACCTATGAGTTTTTTCAGTCAGGCTGCATAGGACATATGTTTGAGGCCAGTAATCCTCTTGGTGAGGTACTTTTATGGTCTTTCCAGCTGTTGGAAGTGTCTTGTGAGGTGCATCCCAAATGGGGTATTGTACTCTATGATGGGTCTAATGAGTGATGAGTAGAAGTACTATAACCTCTTTATTTCTTGATGCGAACCCTTTAGTAATTAGATGGGCCACATAGAAGGATTTCCTATCTACTTTGACAATATGATTGTCAAAGGAGAGATTACTATCTACCTGGGTCCCCAGATCTCTTTTTACCTCTTCTGTATTAAGGGGGCTGCCACCTATGTGGTAATTCGTGGGTGTTTTGTTTTTCCCAAATGGGATGACTATGCATTTTTTGGCATTTAGCTTGAGGCCATGACTTTGACACCAGGTGTCCGTCTCAGTAAGGCCCTTTTGAAGGATGTCCGTGTCAACTGGAGAGTCAATTATGGCTCCCAGTTTGTGGTCATCAGCAAACTTGGTTAGCCATTGTCCTCCTGTGTTTGCCTGTACTTCTGAGAAGTATATGCCGAACAGTAGAGGTCCTAGGACCGAGCCTTGTGAGATACCACTTGTGACTGGTTTACAGTTGGACCTGGAGCCTGCTATTCCTACTGTATGAGTTCTGTCTGTAAGCCAGTTGGCAACCCATCTCATGACGTAGGAGTTTATGTTCAGGCTGGTGAGTTTTCTGTAATACCCAAGTGGGGAATGGTGTCGAAAGCCTTGGCGAGGTCAAGGTAGGCGGTGTGAACCACCTTTCCCTTGTCTATGGCCTTATTGACTGTCTCGAAGGAGTCAACCAGGTTTAGTAGGCATGATCTACCCTTAACAAAGCCGAACTGGGTCTGGTCAAGTGTTTGGAGGTTCCCAATGTCTTTGTTAATGAGTTCCATGATGATGCACTCCATAGCCTTGCAGACCAGGCTAGCCAGGCTTATGGGGCGACAGTTACCAGGGTCAGTTGTGGCCCCCTCATTTATAGAGAGGAATAACCATTGCTGTGCGCCATTCTATGGGCACATAGCCTGTGGAGGGGCTGAGGTTGAACACCATGTTTAGGTGGGGGTTAGTTCATTCTGTAGTTCATGAAAGGCGCAGCCTGTGACACCATCTGGTCCCACTGATGCTGTGTTTTTGGCTTTTGAAAGGGCTGTTTTCACCTGTGCGTCTGTGATTTCTGGGGCACTACACTTTTCTGGTATTGTTGTGGGCCCTTTTGGAGGTGAGGGGGGTGAAGTTTGGACTGAATCTATCTGCCAGGATGTTGCCAATATCAGTAGGTTCAGTATATTTTGTGCTATTTTGCACTAGTTCAGTGCATATCTGTGACTTGCCACTTAGATTCTTAACATAGCTGAAAAAGGCTTTGTGGTTATCTTTTGAATCCTTGGCTATTTTTCTTTCGAACTTAGCCTTGGATGATTTCATGAGGGACCTTAGTTTCTTACTGATACTGATCAGGGATGTCTTTCCTTCTTGGGATTTGCTTTTTTTCTGAACTAGTTTCCTCCTTCTATTGTATAGCCTGTTTATTGTAGGGGTCCACCAAACTGGTTTCCTTCTCTTAGAAGAGTGAGTCTTGGTTTTGCTAGGGATGGCACGATCCATGTATCCTTGTAGGTGCTCATAGAGTGCATTTGTAAAGGTTTCTGCATCTTGGGCAGCGTTATCCTTTAGCGTGGGGACTGTGAAACTTACCACATCTGTCTTAAGTATGGTGAAGTTTGCTTTAGAGAAGTTTTTTTACTGTGGTTTCCTTAGCTGGGGGTGGTGGTGGGGTGTGGACATTCAGAGTGATTAGTTTATGGTCTGATCTAACCAGTGATGGGTTGACCTCCTGTGTGGAACACCTGTCGCCCATGTTGATGATGACCAGGTCCAATATGTTTTCACCTCTGGTAGGGGAGTTTACAGCTGATCCAGGGCGTTTGAGTTGATGAATTCCAGGAAGCGCTGGGCCTGGGAATTTGTACTCAAGTAGTTTTCCCAGTGAATGGTAGGGTAATTGAAATCACCCAATATCAGGGTGTTCAGTAGGACCTTTATGTTTTCCATTGTCTCCAGAAAGGTGGAGTGGTGGTCCTGGGTCATGGAGGGTGATCTGTAGCTGGCCACAATTTGCATTGCAGATTTGCCCAATGTTAGTTGCACATGGATGATCTCAGAGGTATCATGGTGCACCACTAACCTGGAGGTGTAGGTATCCTTGATGAATATGGATACACCCCCTCATTTTGTGTTTCGGTCCATGTTCTGTGGCCGAAACGTGTGGTATGACTTATAGCCCGGTAGTGCTGGGGTGCTCTCTGGAGCCTTGAACCAGGTTTCAGTTACTGCACAGATGTCGACGTTCTCCAAACTGAGGAGTGCTTCGAGTGCTTGCATTTTGAGATTTAAACTCCTGGCATTTAGTAGCATAACCCTCAGTTTTTTTGTAAATTGTGCTGTTTAAAGAGGTGGGTTTGACTTTTGAGCCTTGCCTAAAAAAGGCACTATAGGGGCAGCAAGAGCCTTGGCCAGTATTTGAAAGCCTAGGGGTGACAGTTGCAAGCTGTCTCTTGCAAAGCAATGCGGCTTGTCAAGCATGTCATCCCAGGCTGACAGACACTGGATCCCCTTTGAATGACACCAGAAGCTTAGCCAGTTGTTGAAATTGATCATTTTTTTCTTTATACTGAGGTATCATTCTTGGTGAGGGCAGGATGCTACTCAGGGTCAGAGTCAGGGTCATGACAGCCTGGGCTGCATGATCAGAGAGCTCTTCCAGGTCTCTTTTTATGTAGTCCAGGGAGGTACGTCACAGGTCATTCACACCAACATGAACAATGACAGAGTCATATTTGTACTTGTTCTGGAGTGACCTGAGTGCTTGTGTTATGTGGCGGATTCTAGCTCCTGACAGGCAGCTAACAGTTACCTTCTGCTTGTCCAGCCTAGTGAGTGGTATGTCAGTGTGCCTGACTACAGAGTCACCTATTACTAGTGTGTTAGGTATGTTATTTCGCCTTAAGGGTTGTGATTGTGCAGCACACTGATTTTGTGTTTTATGTGTTGTCTGGTTTGTGACGGGAAGTGCAGGTTGCTTGTGAGTCTGCTTTGGAGGTCTCTGATACATTTGCAGGTTTTTATTTAGAGCCTCAGAGTATGATTTTGTGTATTTATTTGTATTTATTGCCAGTGCTGTTTTAGCAGGTCTGTGTGCAGCTGGAGGTGTGGTGCAAGTGTTAACCTTCTCCTCTTGACTGTCTGTTCCAGTCTTGGGTGGAGACAGCTTAGCTTCCAGTTTGGCTGTATAATTGCATCTCTCGCATATGTTAGTGTTTTGTGGTAGGAGGTGAGGGTTGTCTGTGTACATGAGGCAGTTGTAACATTGCCTCAGGATACCCAGATTCACCAGCTGGACTGGAGAGTGCACCTGAAGTTGCCCTTTGGTCATGCCTGAATAGTAGGGTGAGCTGCTTAGTCGCTTGGTTGGTGAGGGGTGAATAAAGAGCCTTGCCCTGCTGGGCAATCAGTGTCAGGGTATATTAATGCTTGCTATTAGGTCTGAGCAAGTGCTGGGCTGTAAGATGCTTTTTGAGTGCTTAGGTTGAGAGTTAGACTAGTTTCAAGGGAAAAACTGAAGAGGAGACTTAGTAGAGCCGGGAATAATTTAACCATAACTAAACCGGCACTGCCTGGTGCGCAAATCCGTGCAAACGCAGTTTTTATAGTAGGGAAATGAAAGAGATAGAAATTAGCCCAAAATGGCCAATAAACTACTAACTTCTATGCTGGAACCACTCCTCCAGGGACAGATAGGTTGCTCAAAGCTCCCCTCTCTCACAGATGAACAGAGAAACTTCCTTCTATCCAAGTAAGGTATGGGCAACTCAGAAACTAGTATCACAGCTGTGAATTCAGCACTTGCCTGAAAGTTGGACTATACTAGCTTTGAAAGGTGGGAAGCAATTAATTTTTTTGTTTTGTTTTTTGAAAAGATAAGGCAAAAATAGTAAAAAAATATGCTTAAAACAGCTTTAAATGACTACAAACGACCAGAAAAGGCTATTGCACTTTAGTGTGTAGCCTACAACAGTTAAACAAATTATTTTTTTAAAAGTGCAGGCAGTCAAATAAGTACAATATGTGAAAAAACAAGCTTTTAAATCACAATAAACGCTGGAAAATCTGTGTTTAGGCGGAAAACAGTTAAGTACAGCAAGAAAGTGCAGAAAACTGATAATCACTCCAAAGTCTCTCTTCTAAGCTAGAAGGCTTGTATCAGTTTAAGGCTTTCTAGTGCTACCCAGTAGGTTAGTTACAGGAAAGATGGGAAACAAGTGCAGATGTGATCTTTTAAACCAGAAAGTTGAAAGAGACGGACAAATTGTCAATAAACTACAATTTCTGGGCCAAGAACCTATCCTCTCGTGGTCGACAGGCTAACTAGTGCTTACCACTCCCACTGATAAGCTAGAAGGCTTTCTTCCAACACAGAAAGGCTTGCGGGGCTCAGAAGCTTACCAACAGTCCTGGATACAGCATCTTTGTATCTGGACTAGGTAGTTACAGGAAAGGTGGGAAACAAGTGCAAGTGCGGCTTTTAAACCAGAATGTTGAAAGAGATGGAAAAAGAATGCCTAAACGGCCAATAGCTACAATTTCTGGGCCAGGAACCACTTCTCTTGTGGTAGATAGGCTACCTAATGCTTACCACTCCCACTGATAAGCTAGAAGGCTTCCCTCTAACACAGAAAGGCTTGGGGGGCTCAGAAGCTTACAAAGATTCCTGGATACAGCAAATCTGTACCTGGACTAGACTAGTTACAGGAAAGGCGGAGAACAAGTACAAACGTAGGCTTTTAAGCCAGCAGGATGAAAGAGATGGAAAACTGCCCAAACAAACTACAATTTCTGGGCCAAAACTCACTCTTCCCGTGGATGACAGGCTACCTAGTGCTTACCACTCCCACTGATAAACTAGAAGGCTTCCCTCCAACACAGAAAGACTTGGGGGGCTCAGAAGCTTACTGACAATCCTGGATACAGCAACTTTGTAACTGGACTAGGCTAGTTATAGGAAAGGCGGGAAACAGGCACAAGTGCAGCTTTCAAACCAGAAAGTTGAAAGAGATGGAAAAAAACTGCTCAAACAGCCAATAGCTACAATTTCTGGGCCACGGACCACTCCTCTTGTGGTAGATAGGCTACCTGATGCTTACCACTCCCACTGATAAGCTAGAAGGCTTCCCTCCAACATGGAAAGACTTGGGGGGGGGGCTCAGAAGCTTACAGTGAGTCCTGGATACAGCAAATCTGTATCTGGACTAGACTAGTAACAGTAAAGGCAGGAAACAAGCGCAAACACAGACTTTTAAATCAGGTTGAAAGAGATGGAAAAGCTTTCTAAACGGCCAATAAACTATAATTTCTGGGCCAGAAACCACTCCTCCTGTGGTAGATAGGTTACCTACTGCTTACCACTCCCACTGATAAGCTAGATCATGGCAGACTGCAAAGCAGTCCATGACATTTTTGTGAAAAAGTTACATATTCAAATGTAATACCATAAAAATGCTGTCACTGGGATGGGCTAGATACTGGCAGTGCAAACAGAACCCACTAAATAATATAATAAGGTTAGGTTCAGGTATCACCCTTCCATTACGATGGTGCATACGACCATCTCAAGATGTTATTCCATAATCAGACCTTAAATGGTTAACTTGCAATAAATGCATGACTGATCAATGTCTCACCAGTAATATGCCTGCTATTCTTGTATTTTGAGATAACATAAATGAAAACAAAAGAGCTAACAAGCTCATTAAGAGGTGCGGGTATTCCTGTTTTTTGTGATAACATTAATTAAATGTAAAAGGCTGATGTGGTGTATTCAATGGACTGAGTTGTCTTGCCTTAGCTAATGCTCTTTGGGGGCGGGGAGGTGCATGACGTAAGGACTGGGAGACAGGAAGGATGTTGATTGTATTGTACGTTGTCTTGTCAATAAAGTTTGGAGTTGGTAGCAACAGCACACAGTTGTCCCGCGTCTTCTTTCTTAAGTAAAAGAACACGACATGGTGTCAGAAGTGCTGTGTGGCTGTGCCTGGGATTGCTGAACACTTGCTGAAGACCGTACGAGTGGCCTAGTGACGTGGGAGCGGACATGTCGGACGAAGAGAATGGTCGGCAGCCGAGCTAGAATTAACATGGCGGCGCTCCCAATGCTACGTTTAGTATTCAGCCGGAACCCTTTGATTTCTCCAAACCTCATGAATGGACACGATGGATCGCCGTTTTGAACGGTTCCGTCAGGCCAGCAATTTATCTTCAAACCCAGAAGGGAACCAGGTGAACACCCTGATATACTGCATGGGTGATGAGGCAGACGATGTCCTGAGAGGCCTCAAGCTAACCGATGCAGAGCATCAGGAGTATGCCAAAGTGAAAGACGGCTTCAAAGATTTTTATTGTCAAGAAGAACATTGTTTATGAGCGTGCACGATTTAATATGTGAAAACAAGAACTGAATGAGACTGTTGATGCTTTTGTTACTGCTTTGCATGCATTAGCTGAACACTGCAATTATGGGACGCTGCACGATGAGCTCATAAGAGATAGAATTGTTGTGGGCTTGGCTGACACCAGACTGTCCGAAATGATTCAGATGGAAAAAGAGCTGGACTTGGAGAGCTGTAAACATGGCCAGACAGTCGGAGGAGGTTAAGAAGCAGCAGGCGGCTTTGAGGTGCGACAGTAGTGCCCTGCAGTATAACGTGAACGCTGTGCAGACACCACTTGACACCAAACGCCGGCTAGAGACCTCGAAGGTTGGGGCAAGTCCTTGACACCGATTTTTCAGTGACAGACGCAAAGGGTAAAGACGCTCCGATGTCGCAGTGTTACAGGTGTGGGGCCCATTTCATCATAAACTCAATGCCCGGCGACTGCTGCAAGATGTCGCTCGTGTGGAAGAAGGGCCACTACCAGCGAGTCTGCAGGCAGATTAAGGTGGTGCAGTGTATCGAGGAGGACGAGGAGCTTGGAGGCGTGAAGAACAGGGCTTCTTCCTTGGTTCTGTCTCCTCCGGGAACCATTCCTGGATTGTGGAGGTTCAAATAGAGGGCACATCTATGACTTTCAAGCTTGACACGGGGGCGGATGTTACTGTTATTTCCAAGTCAGACCTGGACAACTTGTTCAGTGGAAAGAATGCTCCTGTGCTCCAGCAGCCGGAGAAACCCTTGTTGGGTCCTGGAGGGACGCCACTGGAGGTTACAGGATCCTTGGAGCTTCAGCTTGGTTATGGACAAAGACAGACATGCGAGAAGGTGTATGTTGTTAAAGGACTCCACACGCCGCTTTTAGGTCTTCCTGCTATTTTGGGGCTGGGTCTCCTGAAGCGTGTTGACACTATCACCATGGAGTCTTTGAAGACCTCATACCCTGAACTGTGCTCTGGGTTGGGGTAGTGCAGCGGAAATACCACATAAAGCTTCAGCCAAATGCGGTGCCATACTCTCTGAAGACCCCCAGGAGGATACCCCTACCATTGATGGGGAAAGTGAAGGAGGAGTTAATGAGGATGGAGACGCTGGGTGTCGTTACCAGAATGGAGGAACCTACTGACTGGTGTGCAGGCATGGTTGTCGTCCCAAAGAAAGACAGTAACAGACTGAGACTATGTGTAGACTACACTAAGTTAAATGAATATTATGCAGGGAGAGGTTCGTGCTGCCCTCGGTTGAGCAGAGTCTTGGGATGCTTGCCGGGGCGAAGGTGTTTAGTAAACTGGATGCCAATATGGGATTTTGGCAAATTCCTTTGTCAGAGGAGTCGGCTGCGCTTACCACATTCATAACCCCCTTGGGCGTTTTGCTTCAATCGCCTTCCCTTTGGCATTAACTCTGCACCGAACACTTTCAACGCATGATGGCAGAGGTCATTGAAGGACTAGAGGTCTGATTTGCCACATGGACGACGTGCTGGTCTGGGGTCGTTGCCAGGAGGAACACGATGCCCGGCTTCATGCGGCATTAAAGAGACTGGAAGAGGCAGGCATTACGCTGAATGTGGGGAAATGTGACCTGTCAAGGAGCAAAGTGACCTTCTTGGGCCATGTCATCACAGATTCTGGCATAAGCCCAGACCCAAGGAGGACCGCGTCCATCACGGAGATGGAAGCACCTGCTACAGTAGGAGAACTCAGGAGTTTCCTGGGCATGGTGAATCAGGTGGGAAAGTTCATCCCTCATTTGGCTGAGAGGGATAGAGCTCTGAGAGACTTATTATCAAAAAAAAACAGCTGGTACTGGGGGGGGGACCAGGAAAAGGCATTCAATGACTTAAAAGATGCGATCACCTCACCTCCAGTTTTGGCTGTATGACCGAATAGGGATACGAAGGTTTCTGCGGATGCATCATCCTTTGGGTTAGGGGCGTGCTGCAGCAACAATGGGAGGACGGCTGGAGACCTGTGGCATACGCATCAAGGTCACTCTCACCTACAGAGCAACGATATGCCCAGGTTGAGAAAGAGGCTCTAGCGTCTACCTGGGCATGTGAACGCTTCAGAGATTACCTATTAGGTAAATCGTTTTGTCTAGAAACTGATCACAAACCCTGGTTTCATTGCTTGGAGGTCAGGCGCTGGATCTTCTACCGCCTAGAATCCAACGCTTCAGGATGAGACTGATGCAGTTCTCATACACAGTGCAATGCGCTCCAGGAAATCACTGTGGGTGGCAGATGCCTTGTCACGTTCTCCACTTAAAACCAGGCTAACACTGGAGGAAACAAAGTTAATGGAGGACACGGATATCTACGTGAACAGTATTGTGGAAAATATGCAGGTGAAGCCATCCTTCCTCCAGACACTACGGGAGCAGCTGAAAGCAGACAGTGTGTGTGTGCGGGTTATGGAATTGTGCAGTCAGGGGTGGCCGCTGTATGCGAACCAGGAACCCTTACTGAAGAGCTACTGGCCAGATCGTTCTACACTAACAGTGAAAGATGGGTTGCTGTTAAAGATTCACGCCTTGTTATCCCCTCTGCCATGCGTAATGAGGTGTTGTTGAAATTACATGAGGGACATCAAGGCATTGTGAAGTGCAAAGCCAGAGCCTGTCAGACGGTCTGGTGGCCTGGGCTCAGCCAACAGATAAATGACATGGTTTTGGGATGCAGGGCGTGCATCTCAGAGAGAAGGAATCATCCTGAGCCTCTCATCCCAACTGAATGTCCTGACAGACCATGGCAAAGAGTGGGCACGGATTTATTTGAACTAAAAGGACATACTTACCTTCTTGCTGTGGATTACTTATCCAGGTTTCTTGAGATCGCATTGTTGAAACATAGCAAATCCAACGAGGTCATCACCCACCTAAAGTCTTTCTTCGCCATGGTATCCCAGAGGTCCTCGTGTCTGATAATGGACCTCAGTTTTCAGGGCAGTCTTTTGCGGACTTCGCAACTGCTTATGGCTTCGAGCATGTCACAAGCAGCCCCAGGTTCCCGCAGAGTAACGGGGAGGCAGAACGTGCGGTTCAGACTGTGAAGAACCTGCTTAAAAAAAGTGTCGATCCGTACATGGCTCTTCTGGCGTACAGGACAACGCCACTGCAGAATGGTTATAGCCCTGCGGAACTTCTCATGGGACGTCGGTTGCGGACTTCTCTTCCGATTCATCCTTCGCAGTTGGACCCCGTGCTGCCTGACTGGAGAAGGCTCGTGGGGAAAGAGGAGGAGGAGAAGAGGGTGTATAATGCGGCTAACTACAACAGACGCCATCGGGCAAGGCTGCTGGGTGATGTGTTGCCCGGTGACCAGGTGTGGGTGACAGATATGAAGACCCCAGGTACTGTAGATCAAAAACATTACTCGCTGAGGTCATTTAAGGTAGACGTGCCCCAAGGGACTGTGCGGAGAAACCGTGTGCATCTGATTCCCTTACCTGAGCCTGAGTGTAAATCAAACCCTGTGGGTCAGGAAAGCGTGTTAAGTAAGACCGTTGAGGCCTTGCCACCTTGCAATGGCCTTCCCCCGGAAATCCGGGTACATAGTGATGTTGTGAGGACCAGATCAGGAAGAATTATTAACAAGCCGGACCGATTGGATCTGTAGAGATCAGTCTGTAAATAGCAATGTCATTTGTGTTCTAGTAATCCAAACATGGCTAAGTGAGTATTTTGTGTCAATGTACCAAGTTCGTAGTAAAGACGAAGAAATTGAATAGATCTGGGTTTTGTAATAAGTGAAAAGGGGCCTTATAGAAAAGGAGATGTGGTGTATTCAATGGACTGAGTTGTCTTGCCTTAGCTAATGCTCTTTGGGGGCGGGGAGGTGCATGACGTAAGGACTGGGAGACAGGAAGGATGTTGATTGTATTGTACGTTGTCTTGTCAATAAAGTTTGGAGTTGGTAGCAACAGCACACAGTTGTCCCGCGTCTTCTTTCTTAAGTAAAAGAACACGACAGCTGACAAGTAAATTAAGAGGTGAGGTACTCTTCCACGATTGCAGACAATTTAGCATATTATAGCTGAATTTCTAAGCCAAAAACAAGAGTTGTGGAGGTATGAGAATGATAAGGTTGTACGGACAGGAGTGCTGGTCCAGGAAAAGGGCAAGAAACTGTTCTTGGAAATTCAGAGCTATTCAGGCTAAGCGAAACATGGTATCATACAACATGACAATTAAGTTTCCACCTGTACAGAAACTCACTAATATTTCTTTGCTCTGGATATATTACTAATGTTATGAATACTTAGATGCCATTCTCTTATCTATAGCTTGCTAGGTCTGATTTTATTCATTCTTCAGTTATCTACGTAATCCCAAAACAGGGTCATATGGGAACAGGAGTCTAACCTGGTGCTCAACAGGCCAGGGCAGATAAACTAACCTGACTAGATGCCATCCCATCACACTACACAGGCACCTTTGCTCACACATATCATAGGGACATTTGAAGAATTACTAAGAGTGCTACTTTACTCCATCTCTTTGAATTTGTAAAGCAACTGGGACACTTGCAAAAAAAAAAAAAAAAGTCCGACCAGCTATTGGGTGGTAACGAGGCAGGGGCAACTCCATAAGCAGCAACCCTAACCACTGTACCATTCCCATCCGATTTTATTTTTGTCGTACTGCAGACGCATCTTATCTAGGATCAGAATGTGTTCAAAAACAGCTGCGCATATACATTATCTGCCCAAGTGTTTGTTAATATATTTGAAAAAAAAAGAAAATTTTTAAATGTGCTTGAAAGTTGAGTGATGCAGATAATTGGACCACCCTCAGAAACCCACCCGTGGCTACTATAATCAGGTGCGAGTATAAAATATCCTAGTCACGCAAGAGGCGGGATGGGGACTGTCTCTGTGATAATTATCTGTCTTTTAAATGCTAACAGTAATCGTCCACCCTAGTCCGGAAACAGCAAACGAATTATATATATTTTTGAGACCGCTACATAAAAACAATATTAATAAAGTATCATAACTAATAATGTAACTACGAAAAACCTAAAGCGATGACCTAGCCAAAAATGCAAGAAGCCTGTTGCTTTACACTATGTTGTAACAGAAGAAAAATATCAGAGAACGCCAACATTTGAACCATTAAGACTTGACAGCTGCAAATACTTTCTCGCTTCCCCATTCAAAACTGAGAAGACGCCCACTCATAAATGTAATAGTATTTAAAAAAAAATCCTCTCCCCCTAAAGAAATATAGCGTCAACACCCCTAACCTCCAAAATATGGACCCTGTGACTTAGAGACATCCAATCACAAGTAACCATGTCGTTGTTACAGTACAAGTGAAAATCCGGTGTCTAAATTAATTTTTATGTAGAAAGGAGGGGGAGCAACTTGAGAGTTATAAACAGGGAGGTGGAATTGTGTCAATGGTGTAAAGTGAAATGGAATAGCTGCTACTCTTAGTAAATAAAACAACACAAGGTAAACCCAAGTCCCATTTACAGAGATATACCCCTATTAATCGAACAGCTGACCGACAGAGAAAAAAAAATAAAACTTTTGAAGAGCTACTACCAGTTGTATAATAGACCAATTGGAAAAGAAGGGCAGGGCTCAGGAGAAGAGGTGGATCTGGCAACCTTGCTCACCTCATGATGAAGTAAGAAGGAAAAGCGCAGTAGAGGAAGCTCGGAGTATTTGAGGTTTTCTTCTTGTTGAGGCAGTGCTTGTCGGAGACGCGGAGATAGCTTTGCTTGTGGCAGGCTCTGATCGTTGGTGTTGAAGGACCAGCAGCCTCGCGCAGCAGTTTGCTCCGTGCACCTGGTACAACGCGAGGGCGACTGCAGTCATGGAAAACGCTCACAGTCTGGCATATAACGAAGTTTTAACTCACTTCAGAGTGAGTGAATACGCGGGGCTCTCACCAGAGCAGGTGAAGAAAAACCTGGAGATATATGGACCAAATGGTAAGTATTTAACTTCTAAGTATGTACGGTAAAAAACAAACACAACATTGTACATTAGCACCTCTGTTAAAGCCAGACAAAATTATTAAGGTATATTTTATGTTGCGGTCGAAATTAACAAATTTGCTGTTGGGTGGGTCTTGGCAGATGACTCTATGGCATCACGCTTCATTCAATTATGTTTTGTTACATTAAACCTTTCAGAATTTCAGTCAGTGCCACAGTATTGTAATAGTTTCCAAAGGAAGATCTGGCATTTTTTCAACCCCGGCAGTGTCCGCCCCTTAACAAATATGCAAGTTTGGTTATTAAAGTAAATGTCAATTGCATGATAAAGCTATACGTGTATGCAGAGGGAATTACCTGTGTGTGGGGGTGGGGGTATAGCAGAAATTTTGTTAACGTGGGCACACGGGTATGAATTTGTCAATCTAGCTGCTTTGTGAGGTATTTGTAAATACACTAACGTGGTTATTTACTAACATTAAAGTACGATTCCCTTAATTTCCTGCATTGTTGTTTTAACAGCAATCGCTCTGTATGTTGTAACTTGTATGGTCTTCTGGCCCTGAAGCCTTACTACTTTGTATATTGTAACCCCCCCCCCCCCCCCCACACACACACACACACTTTTTTATTTAAATAAACATTGGTAACATTACTTACCAGAGTGTAAAAAGCTCTGCCACTAGAGGGACATTAGTTTGCTCCTCCACTATATTGTCAGTTTCCCTTTCTTTTTTTTTCTTGTACAATTTTTAGTTACTTGCTTTATATTTTATTATTTTCTTAATGTAGCTCCTAACGAGGCAGGGGCAACTCCATAAATGATCAATGGCACTTAGTCTGTATTAAGAGAATGTGAATTAAGGCATTTTCTGAATTAAAAAATATCTTTTAATTCTAATTGTTATTTATTAAGTATAACTTTTCTCCAAATGCCACAGGTTTTAAGCAAGGTTAAGAGGGACAGAGCTAAAAACTGAGTCAAAGTCAGCACACCCCCCGAAATAAATCGGGGGCAGTTGAGAGATATGTTGGTGTCAATTACCAAAATGCTTAACTATCTGTTGCTATGCTTTTTAATCCATACCCTGCCCTTTTCTTGAATCGTCCAAATAAGGTCTTGTTTGCTGTTATGAAACCCCCATGTTGTCATAGGTCATTCTGTCTGAAATTTCAGAAACTTTTTTCTGACTAGATAATGACCGCAGTGAATGGCAGGATCCTGGGTAACTGAATTTTAACTGGGATACATTTGGTGGTGTTTTTATGTTATGTAGTCCACTTAGTTAACTGTCTTGCAATCATTCATTTAGAAGCTTTGCTTTGCTTAACATTCAGATTTTTTTAAAGATTGTCCTGCGTATTGGCATTGTATAGTTTTATACCTTCCAGTTATGAAATAAGCACTATATGATGAAAGGACAGTTAAATGGGGGTTGTGTAAAGTGGGTCATCAAGGATCATATTTCATGGTTAAAGCTAAGAAAATTGTAGTCCTTTTTGATACCTGCTTTACTCTCAAATTGGAAGTGTAAGTATTCTGTCATCTGTAGATAACAGAATATGTGGCTTTTGTCGTGCCATGCACTGTTATGGAGTCCAAGTTTTTTTTTCTCTTTTTGGAGTATCTGACGCTTCCTCTGCAGAACCACCATTATGAAAAGTCATTTCCAATTTTCTTGTTTTGGGATACATTTCTATATCTTTTGAAGCTTGACATGTTTACTCCCTTCATAAATCCTAATATTTTCCAAATTCTGAAGGTAATGATAATGCCTTGTCTCCGTTATCTGTCACTTACACCAGTTATCAGGAGCAGTTACCTTTTATTTTTTTAACAACCCCAATTTAAAAAAAAAAACGCCCATATACCCATTTGGAGGTATTATCCAGGGTAAGCATAATTCAGAAGTTGCAGTAAAGCATGAATTTGTTTATATGATGACACAGCATAGCTGCATACAAAGGTTTCACTTAAAAGATTTAGGAGTACAGCAGGCCAAGAGGTAAGTTGCACCAAAACTGCATTGAAGGCTGTCAGCAAATTAGGAATTGGACATTTTAACAATTACAATGTATGAACTTTTGTGTAAGTTTTTCATACAAGTTGTATAAATGCAGTGAAATGTAAAACTTGAACAGAAGTTAGTTAAAAGAATACTGCTGACAGGTTTTATCCTTAAAGAAATAAAGCCTCCTGTATCCCTAACATCCTAAAAGAATGATCAAATCACAGTTAAATTGCTGTAAGTCTCTGGGCTAATATGCACACATTGCTTTTGGACCTAGGCGCACACAGTAGAACACCAAGTGCTCCAGCTTGCAGCTCTTGGGTTCCTCTTTTTGCAAGATGTCTCTTTTTATAAACCCTTTTTTGGAAACCTTTATATGCTGTAGACTGGGTACTCTGTGTCTTTACTCTCGTATTTAATTCTGGTGTTCTTAATTCAGGCCAGTTTTGCTCATAACTGATCTCCAGTGCATAGGCTTCTTGATAGCAGTATTGGGTGCAAACAGTTACTGTTTGATACCTGCAAGCTTGTCTGGTTAGCTAGCCTGTCTAATGAAGTAGCCAGTATACAGATGTGCGTACTGCTTAGATTATACTGCCTTTATGGACCCTGCTTGAATGCACACGAGATTCTGTATGAACTGTTTCCATTGCAACCCATGTATTCGGCAGAAGTATGTTGCAAAATGCTGTTTGTAGTCTTGCCATCTCCAGGAGGCATAAATCTAGAAAGAAATCTGTTGAATTACTGTGGAGTGGTTTTTCAGCTTTAGTTTTTTTGTCCTCTAACAGCCAGCCAGCATGAACAAGTATTAATCAGCATCTGCAAACTGTCTTATTTTCTCTGTCCAGTTTAAGAAACTGCATCTTCACGCATGTACTGTGCAGGGTGAAAAGAAAAGCTGCATTACAAGTGTTTTTTTTTTTTTTTTTTTCCACACAGATGAAGTAGGAAAACGGTAGGATGATCAGAGCGACTCTTACTGGTGTATGAGGTTTCCTTTGTCTTGATGTTTCACATGAAGGTCTGTTTTGGAAGGCTAATATTATTGACAATTTGCACAAGGCATCGTTCATAGCTATTTTAGCATTCCTGTCTTTAGGTTTGTTTCTTGTACAGCATTGATCACAAAAGAGCTCCTTGCAGCTAGGTTCTAAACTCCAAGAGTATGAGTTGGCAGGCTAGTACTAAGTTAAAACTGAAACACATCCGTTGAACTATTGATTTGAATCACCAAGCCTTCCTGTAGCTCTCTCTAGGTTATAGCTTGTATGGTTTAGTATGGCTGTGTTGGCAAAACCTGTCTGGTGAATATACATATGAAAGCAATTACCTCAGCCATTTGTGCTGTACCTGCCTTCTGCCTTTCTTTTTTTGTATGATCTGGAGATCTCTCCAGCTTGACCCCTCCTACTGTGAAAGAACATCTTGAAACCGGGTAGGGTTAATAGAAAGTTGTGGTTCACTTGGCTCCACATATGGCAACTGGTGACTTCAGTGGTAAAATCACATCTGCAGTTGCTGCTTAAAAATATTCCAAGTATTCCATTTGTCATATCTCACAAATGCAAAATAGCCAGATTTTAAATTGGCATAGTTTTTACAACCAAAGCATGTGTAGGGGCGGAGCATGATTTTGTTTTCTCTGTAGTGGTTTTATTCTGAGCTCAGTTTTGATTCATCTTACCTTAAGCATGCAAGTCCACCTAAAGAAATTTATTAGTGTCTTGTGGATGACTGAAATACTGAATTAAGCATGGTTAATATATTTTCAGTAGTTTGCTTAGTTTTGTGGCTGAAAACGAGCTCTTAGTCCAATGTAGTCGCACTCTCAAATTGAAGTAGTACATGATTGAAGGAATTATGGTGTATTTGGAGTCTGGGAAAGGGCTCCACAGTTAGTTGGACACTGCTGTGCGTAAGCATTTATTTGTTTGGTTAAATGGGATAGTCTGCCTTGGGGAAAGACCCTTTTCAGCATTGTCCTAGGGAGAAAAGCCTCACAGTACATAATAGAAATTTATACTGTACTGTTACAAGTAATGAAGACTATAGTAATGCTACTTAATATCCAAGGAAAATAAGCTACACACTTTTAGCTGTATGGAAGTAACTTAGATATTTTTAACAAGCATGTATGTATCAGTAGGAGGAAGATTACGTCCATGTAAGTACGAGAAGAGAAGGTGGGATAAAATGGTAACGAGGAGTGAAAATTTTGATGAAACTGGGAGAAGTAGGTAGTTTGTGCAGATATTTCATCACTTTGGCAGCATGTTATGTCAGAATGCTTTGCAGGTAAGTCAGGAAATGTTGTCTAACCCATATGAAGTCTTTATTCCAGTTGTTTTTTTGAGGAAAAAAAAAAGGGGGCTATACCATTTGACCTGTAAGTCGCTCTTGCTGGCTCAATAATTTTGAAGCTGTATAATCACATATGATGCTACCCTACAAAATAAACACAACTTACCAATTCTGCAAATTTCAGTTGGACATGGATTTTAACAGCCAGTACATTAACATTTTTCTTATTATATTTTGGTCTCTTCACTCACTGCAGCACACACAAAATGTCTTATTTTCTAGGTTAAATTTCAAGTTTTATGGAAACTCTATTCCAGCTTGTAGGTATTCCATGTTCGTTCAGTACCAAGGAACACGTTTTACAAAATTGGCTTCATATGCTCCCATAGTCAGGGATGGCAAAGTTGTAGGTATTCCATGTTAGTTCAGTACCAAGGAACACGTTTTACAAAATTGGCTTCATATCCTCCCATAGTCAGGGATGGCAAAGTGTAGTTTTTTCTCATTAGTGGCTGTGTAGTCATTTATCATATGCAATATTATATATACACTTTTTCTGGTAAAAAGGTCACTGAACTTCAACTCATAAAAAAAAAAAAAAAAACTTCAACTCATAAAAAAAAAAAAAAATATGTATTGAGATAGATGTAGACATTCATCTATATCCACTCGGAAACCGACACTGCCACTCTGATCCTGAAAATGACCTACAAGCAATTTGTGGGGTCACCAGATTCACCTAAAGTCATGGCATGTCTTTGGGATGTCAGAGGAAACAGGAACACACAATCAGAAACTGATGCAGAAAAGGGAAGGACAGCATGTTCTGTACAAAAGGGTACCCTAGCCAGGAATTGAACTGGAGAAAATAAAGTTGTTAGGCAACAATGATTATCTTTACAGCACTGAATCCACCCCATAGTTTGACATGCAGACTCTGCACAGAAGGCACTTCAGCTGTCAATCAAACCAAGGTACTTCTTGGTGTGAAGCGATAACTCTATCCACTGTGCCACTAGATTTCTCTCTAGTGTAACTATCTTGTATGTTGTTGTGCTAAGTTCAACATGCAGTAGGACCTGCCCACTGAATGGCCAGTTGTTCAGTTGTGTGCGCACACATCAGAATACTAAAAAAAAAAAAAAAAAAAGTTTCAATTACATTCTTAGTTGTAGCCTTTAATTGGCTCTGCCCATCATTCTTTTTCATCTTTTTTTAACTTTATTACATTTTGTAGTGCAAAAAGGCTTTCTAGTTTTCTAAATGGTTAGGATCAAAGCATCATTTTAAACATAGGATGTTTCCTGGTAGGAGAGCAAACACATGGCAGAATAAGTGAACAAGAAGTCTGCAGTTCCAGAAATAAACTGTGGAGTACATGTAATTGCAGATGAAGGTCACACTGCTACATCATGTTTGTAATGAAGCTTTCTTGTGCCCATGGTTGTTTTACTCTCCTCTAGCTTTCTTTGGCGCTTTTAAACTTTTTCCCCATTACTTTAAAAGGACCCAATGTTTTCTTTTGGCAGACACTTCTGCATTTTAAGTGACTTTGACTTTTCTTCTCTTCATAATCCCCCCCTTCAGGTTTATTTGATTTTTTCCACTGTAATTTCTTCACACTACCTCTGTTGGTACACTAGTAAAAGCTAGTTAACGTATAGTGTTTGTGCTGTATAGTCTTTAAGGCAGTTTTATTGCCCTGATCTGTGCTAGTACATGTGTGAGAATGCAAAGGCTAATGCATGTTTTTCACAGGTATACTGTATAGGATGTACTACCCGCGGTAGTGGTGCTGCGGCAGCGTTGTCACCTCACAGCAAGATGGTGCCGCGTTCGATTCTCAGCTAGAGCGTCTTCTGTGTGGAGGCATGCGTGAATGGGCGTGCCTTCATTGAACGTTGTGCATCAGGGCTGGTAACTCGGCATGTAAAAATCCACTACCAAACATTAGCGGACTGGAGTTCCGCTGTGGCGACCCCTAACCAGGATAAGACGAAAAGACACAACAACTGTACAGGATGTACTGACCTTCCTTCCTAGATACAGAGTATTTGCGTTTGTGTAGAAAAATGTTTAATCCTTGTTAACACAGGGTGGGTAGTGTGTGGGAGTCTCCCTGTGACTATCCTCGGTGGAAGCCAGGGACATCCATTCAAGTGTGTGTGTGTGTGTCTGTGGTCAAAAAGTGGAAGACTGGTCTGAATGAGCTGCTGCATACACAGGGCAATATGCCACTCGCATTGCACCCCCACCCAGGCTGTACCATGTTATTGCATGGGGGGGGGACTAAGGTCATATAACCCCCCCACATGAATGTTTAAATATGCCTAGGGATCTATGACCTACCACAGCAATACAGTCAAGGGGTCAAGGAGTGAGCTGGTGGGTCCAGTGCACCTAGGGCACGGAGGCCTGGCTGGCAATAATGATGCTCAGATGGAGCAAAAAAAAATCTTTTTTGGGGCAAGGAATAGCTAGGCTCAAGTTTCATTTTGCTCTGTCTTGCTTTTCATTAGTAGAAAGCCGCAATGAAAATGAGAGTTGTGGTCAAAGGCAAAAACTTTTCACCTGCTCTGCTTTTTTGCCAAATCTTAAACTTCTGATGTTTAAATACCATATGGCAAAAACAAAAAGAGCACCATAAAGATTTTTTTTTTAATTAATTGTTTTAATAACTAAACTGGTGCCTCTGGATGCACTTTTTTTCCATGGTGCCTCTGGATACACTTTCCATGGTTTACAGAAACTAAAACAATCCAGTTCTCTTACAGTTATCTAGGCACTTAAATAGGTAAGTAATTATTTAAAAATGCTCTTCATAAAGAATAGTAAACAACTATTGCTGAAAATCATAACACTGTTTTATATTATAGCAAATACTTCATAAATCATTTTATGACCCTGGTTGTAATGTTTTATATGTGTAAATAAACCGCACTTCCCTCCTCAAGAAAAGTTCTGAAACATTTAAAAATAAGTTTGGAGGGAGGGAAGACTGGTTTATTTACTCACAAGACATTGCTGCCAGGGGGTTTAAATTGTTAATATTTTTTGCAGTATCTTGTAATTTTATTGTGATTTTTTTTTTTTTTTTTTTTTCCATAAATAGTTTATGTATCTATTTAAGTGCTTGGATATTTGTGTAAGAGGAGAATTGATTGGTTATTTGTCTCTAAGTTTCTTTGAATGTTTCGCCTTTTGTGAACCATTAAAGGCGTAAGGCAAGGCAAGGTGCCAGTCCTTCTGCTAAAGAATTTTTTATGGTGCTGTTTTGTTTTTGCCTTTTGGTGAGACATTTTGTTTAGCTAAACATGTTAAATTCATTGCTAAGAAGTATTCAGGTGTGGTAGTGAAGTGTAAGAACATAATGTTCGGTTTGTATGGAATTTATCCAGAAGCAGCATTAATAAAGTGCACAAGCTTGCTGCATTACCTTGCAAGGTAATGTTTCCGTAGTAAAGTCCTAATGTTTGGAAGACTGAGTACTGTTCGCCCTTACAGTGGTGTAATACAGTCACCACTTTTATAATTTCAGCCAGAAGTTAACCTGGCCTGTATGGCTTGTGAACAGGGAGTGGTTTATTTCTAATGTATGAGAGAGAGACATGGGTGGAGGGTGCTAAAATATTGTCATTATGAAATGTTTTGGTTAAAGTCTGCAAGGAAATTTGAGCATTAGAACATGTAATTTTCATTTGTAAAATTGGGCACTCTTTTGTACTCCTTTTCTTTCAGGCGAGTTCTTCACTGTGACTTGGTGAACATAGCCATTTAGCCCACAGTCTTTTAACTTCTCTGAAATTTTTAAATAATTACAGGTTTAGTATGCTTTTGATGTGGCCTGCATTACTTGGTAAACATCTTGGTAGTAAACACTATTTCTGGGTAATGGCAATATGCTTTTGGGGACACCATATTTGCGAGTAATACAGCACTGTGCACAGTCAAATTCAATAGTTTGTTTTTTAATATTTTTACTTTAACATGTGAAAGGGGGATAACATATAACATAAAACACTCTTCTAGTCTCCTAGGTCTTAAGTATTCATTAATCACTTGACTTTAATTTCTACCAATTTCTTAAAATGGTACAGAACAGGTCATATTCGATTGTTGTTTGACTGACTGGTTTTCATTGGGATGAAATTATTTGCATGTAGAAGCCCAGATTTAAAAATAAACATGTGTTTTTGTTTTCATTTTGAGTTTGAGTAACATCCAATAGGAATTGTAGGAAGTTCAAGACTGCAGAGTCCTGTGACTATTATGTCTTGCATTTCCCATTCCAGATTGCAGGTCTGCTCTCAAGGAGGGGCTAGGCTAGTCAAGCTTTGGGTTAATTTTTATAAATACCCATCCAGTTATCCAGGAATGTAGGATATCACAGTGCTTTAGAGGGGATGTGTATTCCAGAGTTGAGGAGATGTTTAGTCCACCTGTTTTATTGATCTTCTAAAGCAAGTTTAGATCCAGTGTTCTGGTATTTGTGGGACCCTTTTTTTTTTTTTTTTTGTAAAGGGTACAGGAAATTCTGGGCTACTAGGTCCCTGATTGCTGGGAAGACAAGGTATAGGTATCAGCTGAGGAGCCAACAGACAGAAAAGAGGGACATTGCTTCTAGTTTGCTGTGGTAGATTAAGGATTTTAAGCTCCTGATCCTCTTTGTTGGGAACCTCTGAGATGTTTGCATTGGTTTTGATGCGTCCGGTGAGCTACATCACAAAGGGTACATTGTATTCTATAATTTAGTCTTGATGCGTGCTGAATAGAAAGGGACAGTAATATCTTTAGATCTAGGTGATAGTCTCTTGGCAATCAGCTGTAACAAGTAGGATTTCTTGACAACTATTGCTTCAAGGTGATCAAGAGGAAGTTATTAACCCAGATCTCGCTATCTTATTTTGAAGTAGGGTATTGTTAATGCTGTATGCTGGGAGGAATGGTGTGTGACATTTGTATGTTCTACATAATTATTTTAATCACTTCAGTGAAGCCCATTTTTAATGCCCCAGGCATACTTGAGTGCAAGTTCCTGCTGGAGAGCTTCCACGCCTGAGGGGAATATGTTCTGCAGGCTTGGTTAGCCATAGGTCTTGGATTTTAGTTTGTAGGCCAGAGAAGTACTGAGCAAAAGAGGGCACAGTGCTGTGACATCCCAGGTCACTGTTCTCTGACGTTGTCCCTGCCACCTGTACCAGGTGGTTCTAGTTTTTTTTTTTTTCTCGCCAGTTAGCTGTCCATCTTGCATACAGGCATCTATTTGCACCACATCTCGGTGTATTCATTCTGGCTGTGGGGATGGTGTTAAATGCCTTGACTAAGTCAAGGTAGTATTTGTAAGCTGTCACCAAGTGAGTTTGTGCTTCAGCGACCTTTGAAATATTTGGCACACGAGAGACTTGACAAAGTCTCAGTCTCCATCCATATTTGCAGAAGACAAGAGTAATGGTGGACTTGTTGCCGGCTGCTTTTCAGTCTGTCAGATGCCTCCATGCAACTCGTATCCAACACAATGGAAGGTGTTTTGAGAGCTGCAACTACAGACATTACCACAAACAGGTTTGCCTGGATGCATTTGTGTAATTTTGTGGGACCTCCTTAAGATGTCCTTTATCAATGTACCTTTTGTTGGCTCGACTTTGTTCATTCCTAAGATCAGACACTTTCTAGGCATCAGCAGGATGTGAAGACTTTCTGCTATAGGTATATGGCTTTCTAACCCCCAGAGTACCTTCTTTAGAAAGCAGAAATGGCGTAAAAAGCTGTATTTTCAGAAGTCTCTGGGGATTTTTTTGGCTGTACTGGAAATAAAATACCCCCCTACATCAGGGGTATCTAAAGGTAGAAATAGCCCTTGTGGCAGAAGAAGCCCGCAGAATCAAGCCTTCAGCGGTACTTTCTCCAAAAAGCCTTATTAGCATTCCTGAACAGTTGCCAAACTGCTGCACTTTGGAGGCAGTTGGGGGTCAGTGTTAGTCTCTGCACCCAGAAGCCTGGACGTCCATCAACAAAGATGTCTAGGTGTGGACATTTTATTACCAGAGGATATCTAATTCCTTTTCTGTATCCACTTCCACTATGAGAAACTTCCCAGTGTTCCACTCTCTCAAAGAAAAGCAGCACCATTAGAGTTTAAAAAAAGCAGCACCATTAGAGTTTAAAAAAAAAAAACTAAGTTATTCATCCAAGAGTTCCCAATAGACCTGTAAGGACTCAGAACTTATTGGAGATTCTTTAGTGCCGAAAAAGAATGGGGATCGAAGGCCAATGTTGGATCTCGGCCACTTGTATTAATATATCAAACATGCAAAGTTCTGAATGTCCACAGTACAGTCCGTCCTCCCTCTTATGAGGAAGAGGATGTTTGGATGTACTGGATAGACCTTCAGGATGCATTCTACCACATTAGAATGGATAGGCTCTCTGGGAGGTTCCTTCGCTTCCAGCTGGGAGACAATCATTTTCAGTTCAAAGCTCTGCCCTTTGGCCTCACCACAGCCCCCCAGGTGTGCACCAAATGCATGGCAGTAGTTGCAACTTATCTCTGAGTACAAGGGTTCTGGTTGTTCACCTATCTAGACAGTTGGCTCCTTATTGCTCCTACCAGGTTTCTAGTCCACTAGTCTGGACCAGAAACTATGTATGTATTTACCTATGTATGTTTGCTTACTAACTAACTGGGTTGGTCCAACTGAGCTAGAAGCCCATTTTCAGTGGAGACCCAAGGAGAGAGCAAAATAGAATGAGATCAATTTAACAGAAAATCTGGCAATATCCAATATACATATGTGAATTTCAAATGAGGTCTGGAATATGCAATCTAAAAAAAATGATTTGGGAGTCGGAGTTCTACTGCAGTGTCAGTAACTGCAAAAGCAGATAAAGTAAATAAAAAATTACATCATAATTAGTTGTAGTGGATGCATAGTAGTCACACTACTACATGAATATAACTACTTCAAACCTGAGAGCAAGGCAGATTTAACCATAACAAGTATTAGAGAGGAAAGGAGGTGAGTTAAAGGAAGAACAAAAATGTGGGGGAGCTGAAAGGGTTCATGTAGGCTCCTGGCAAGGGCAGCTCCATGAGCTTAAAAGCATTTGTTTTTTGAATTGATTTGTATTTGGGATGTTTCTAACAGAGTTAGGAAGTTTGTTCCAGTCTGAAAACCTGTATTTGCAAAGTAGTTTTCCAATATTTTTGTGGGTTTATGTATGTCAAGGAGACTTGGTTTCCTTTTACACCCCCACTAGATCTCTCAGAAGCTCTGAACAAAGGAAGAGATGAGGGGGCATACAGTAGGCTTATATAAGAGTGAGCAATATTAAACTGTCAGATAAGAAGTTGATGGGGAAATTTAGGCCATTGTGGTTTTTACAGTGCCATGCAATGATGGGACTTAAGGTTGGCTTGTTGCAAATCTGGCAGTTTTATTCTGTTTGTTCCAGTTGGGAGATTAATGTGGATTGTAAGTTTGTGAGTATGAGAGTGGCATAGCGAAGACATAGGAGGAAAGCCCTAGCTAGGGAGAGTCTGGCATCTGGTGTAAGGAGTTTTTTGTTCTGATACACTAAGCCCAGTTTTTGATACATCTTTTTCATACACTGATAAATATGCTGATCAAATTTTAGTTGGTAATCAGTTATGGTGCCCAGTAGTTTAGTATATGGCTCAATGTTGGTAATTGTATTAAGAGAAAAGATGGATTTGTAGTGTGTGATCATGGTAAAAAGAGTAAAACTTTAGTTTTTTAGGGTTTAGGATAAGCTGGTTTTCTTTAAGCCATTTTTCTACAAAGATTAACATGTTTTGTGTAAGTGAATTGAGATGTGACATGTCAGAGGTAGTGATGAGGGTGGAGTCGTTCGTATATTGGATAAGAATCAAGTGGCCACAGGCAAAGTGGAGGTGGATGGTTAAAGATATTGAATAGAAGGGGACCAAGGACAGAACCCTGGGGAGTCCCTGTTTTTACAGGCAAGAAGGGTGAGTGAGAAGAGAGCCATCCGTCTGTTAGTAAGATAGCTGGAGAACCACTGCAAAGTGGCAGCTTTGGCTTTTACTTAGGTAGTCTTTGGACAGGTCAAAGAAGAGACATGACACTAGTTGATTTTATTATCCCTAGCCTCAGCAACTGCACATGTAAAAGGTGAGAAAGCAGTAGCAGTACTGTGGTTTGGTCGAAAGCGGTGTTGGGTAGGAGTTGAGAGGTTTTCATGTATCGGGTATTTAAGCAGTTGAGAGTGGATGCACTTTTTAAGAATTTTTGAAAGTGGATGTAGGATGGCTATTGGTCTAAAGTTAGAAGGGTTTGTGAAGTTACCTTCTTCGTGTAGTGGTATGATGTAGAAAGATTTCCAGATATTTGGAACTATGCCTTCTTGAATAGATCTATTTATTTGGTATAGAAGAAAAAAAAATAATCCGTTATGCTTCCACCTAGGAATTGCAGTGACCAGGACAAATTGGTTTTCCTCAGTACACATTCTGCAGTTCATAGGAGCACACTTGGACCCAACCATTCAAATTACAAGGTTACGAGAAAACTAGTTATCTACTCTATGAAATCAGGCCCTACAACAACTTTCCCATCAGAAACCACCTGCCTGACTCGTTCTACTTCTAGGATCAGTGGCATCCTCCATTTATTTGATCCCCTTGCAAGGTATTCCGATTGTGGTACTGTGTACAGTAGTGGTTCAGTGGTCCGTCTGATCCCAGCCCATGACCCTTCCAATCCGCTTGATAGAGAGATGCAGAAATCCTGTAACTTGGTGGATTCAGTTTCCAGAGGTGTTTTGGTTTCATCCCTTTGCTTCTCCCTCAAGCAAAGCCACAGTGACCATGGATGCTTCCCAGCTAGGGTAGGGTGGGGGGCATTACGTGGGGAAGATGGTCCAAGGCACATGGTCCCCATCAGAGGCCGGTCTTAACATCGGTGCCTTGGACATGAAGGCAGTCCTCCTAACATTGCAGGCTTTCCAGGATGTCCTTCCACTAGGGATTGTTTCTGTTCAGACTTAAAACATGTCAGCAGTTCCTTTTACCTTGTTTCCCAATTCTCTCTCTCAAAATTTTTTGGGTCATCAGTAAATTGCTTATTTTATACTTTTCCTTTATATTTATCTGTGTGTAGTTTTTCTGCCCGTGCTGATATTTTTAGTTTATTATTTGCAATAATGCATGATAAATACTGATCCATTATACTATACATTGCTTTTATTATGTCTATCTTGGAGTATTTTTGTTTACCTGTTCCATTTTCTATATTTTTCTAACAGTGACACCTCTTGTCTTAGTTGCTTGGCTTCAGTTCCCACTGGCCCACTCTGTTGGAAATACCTGTGGTCAAGTCCCTTCAAGGGTGCATCTCTTTCTAGTGTGAAACTATGAAGTATGTCCACTTTATCTGTATAGGATAGCTGCTACCAATAGTCCTGGTTACTCCCATGGTGGCTACTCTCTAACTCACCTGCAGACCGGTCCCTGTTGCTTTCTCATCTACATTTGTCCTGCTCTCCCTGTCTTCCTACCTTCCTGTAACTATTCTACTCCTATCTGAACTGTACCTCCTGTCTGCTAGACGACCCCCCCCCCACTTATTGTTTCTGCCTCCCCTACCCAGCTGTAAACCTTAACACTCCTCCACACCCTTCCTGGCTATTTCTCTATCTGCCATTTTACTGTGCCTTAACTTCCAATACCACTGACCTCCTCTCAGCCCAGCTACCTCAGATTTTTAGCTGAAATCCCCTGCCTCTCCTGCTCACTTATCTGTCCTACCTACTGGTTTCTCTGTTTTTCTTAGCCTTTTCTTTGTAGGTGTAGCCCCGCTGTGGTTGGGCTCACTTCGCTACTCTACCATACCCCCATTCCCACCCACTCCTATTACAATTTCCTTTATATCAACCTCTCCCTCCCCTTCCTCTCCCACTATACTCTCACACACAACTTCTGTCAATAGCCACTCCCACCCTAATATTCGTTCAGTCATCCCTACATCACTTCCTACACCTCACTGTTCTGTTCTACCTACTTTTCTACCTCTCCAAACACACTCTAAATTGCAATACCTACTTATTCCTACTACACTCCTCCCGATTCTCTCTTCCATCACCTTCTCTCACTACCATCTCTTTAACCGACACTTATGCTCACCTATCTCTTACACAAACAGCATCTTCCCAACTATTTACTATCTCCCCATCTCTATTCAGCTTCACCACCACATGTCTGTATAAGCTCTCCATACTCCAAGTCTTTAAACCTACCTACAAACCTAAGCCAAAGCTGTATAGACTCCATCTACTTTTTGCTACACTCTGTCTTCTGAGTAAAACTTTACTCTGCCCTGGTGACATCCATCTAAACCCAGGACCCTCTTCATCTCCCCTGTCTCGCACACCCTTCAAAACCACCCCCACCTTGCCCTTCTCACACACCTCTCACCACCTCTGTCCTCTGACAGAAAATTCATCCCAATCTAAATACTTAACTATATACTCACCGAATATTCAGAGCCTAACAAATAGTCACTGAGCTGCACCCATGGATAGCTCAGACTACCCCTTACATTCTCTCCCTATCAAAAACTTTGCTTAAGCCACAAATCTCTAACAGTGAAATACTCCCTCCTGGTTATAATACCTTTCGCTCTGACAAGAGTTGGTAAAAAAAGAGGGAGGGGCTTCCTTTACTCCAGTAGCCTTAACCTCTCACCTCACCACTCTCCTATTTCTGACTTCTACCCGGCCGAGCTTGTCATCCTTAACTGCCATTTGAATACTCATAAAAAATTTGCCATTGTTTCCATCTATCTCCCTCCTGGTAACAATCTGAACATCCTAGAAAACATCTTATCTTGGTTGTCACACAACATACCATATGAGAACCTTGTCCTAGGTGATGTCAACATAGACTGGTCCAAACTTTCTAGTGACTATCCCCAACTCTGTATCCACCTACATGGCTTCCACCAACTGATCTCATCCCCCACCTGCTTCCACAAAAATTCATCTTGTAGCTCCCCAACTGACTGGATTCTCGCCAACTCCCCCTACCACTACCACAGTTCCACCACCCTACCTGACTCCCCTACTTCTGTCTTAAGATGGTGTTTGGGAGTAGTATCTTATTAGAGATTGCCGAAAACTATCTACTTTTGTTATCTCCCAATTTAACTCTATACGCTCCAGTATAAACTGGTCCACTCTTAAACAAATCCCCCTCGATGCTGTAACTATGTTCAATAACATCTTCCTGAATATTTTGGACTCCCTTGCCCCCTCTAGGAAAATCGGAATAAAATCAAATCGTGCTCCATGGCTTTCCAAAGAAACTCCGTCACTTATGAAAACAGAGACAGTCCTTGGAAAGCCTGGACTAAAACAAAACTACCACTTCTTCACAAATATATAGACAACTAACGAACTTTACAAAAGACAGAAAGTCCTGCTATTGCTGTGCCCAGCTAAACAACAAATCAATCCTCAAAAGCTGTGGTCTACTCTGAATAAAATCCTCCATCCAGGCAGTCCCTCTAACCCCTCCCTTTACCCAAACACATCCCCACAGGAAACTTCTACCCTCCTAAATGGACTTGACACCATCTAGAATCTCATGCACTCTAACCCAAATCCTACTTAAACACACAACCCTCCAAACAAAACTCTTTTCCTCCAAACAAAACTGTTTTCCTTTCAGCCAGTTCCTACTACTTGCATCAAATCTCTACTTCTTAAGCTCAAACCCTGCTCTCTCTCTCCACTGACTATCTCCTACCTTCCTCAAACTAGGTGCTGACTGTCTCTAGCCTAGCCTAGCCTGTATCTATACTAATGAGTAGGTCAATTCTTAAATCAACTGTTCCCACCCTGTGGAAATCTTTCTTTACTATCCCTCTAAATAAAGGTGGTAACTCCACTGACCCTGCCAACTACCAACCCATTGCCATTCTGTCCCCCCTCTCTAAGATACTAGAAAAATGTATTCACACACAGCTTCTAAACCACCTCCAGCACAACCTACTCAGCCCCACCCAACACAGATTTCGTCCCAACCATAGCACTTCCACTGCCCTCCTCTCCTTTACTCACTCCATCACTGAGGCCCTAGGCATTAATGAACTTGTTTCCTGTGTCTCTTCCTCGACCTCTCCAAAGCTTTTGATATTGTCTCTCATCCTCTATTATTATCCAAACATGCCCCAAACATGCCAATCTCAACCTATCTGTGAAATGGCTCTCATCCTCCTCCACCCTTCCTTCCATTCCAACAGGTGTTCCTCAAGGTTCCATCTTGGGTCCCCTTCTCTTAAATGTCTTTACCAATGATCTTTTTACTTCCTGCAAAGAATCTTCCCTCATTCAATATGCTGATGAGACTACACTTATCTCTATCCCCCAAACAACATCTCCGAGCTCCATACCCTAACCCAGCATGCCTTTCTATCCACTGAACAATGGCTTTCAGACAACCTACTCATCCTAAACCTCAAAAAGACTAAACTGCTACTCTTCCTTCCCCGTTCTCTTACTCGCCACAAATCCACCTTTATTATTAAATCTTCTAATAACACACAGCTATCCAACCTGATACCCACACAAAACTCCTTGGGGTCATCGTTGATGATGAATTAAAATTCAACGTACTCCAATGTATAAAAAAAAAAACGCACCAGAAACCAGGCCTACTGTATTTGAACAAAACATTTCTAACCCCTGAAGCTAGACTCAGCCTTGGACAGGCACTCCTCCTCCTCTCCCTCCTATATGCTGCTCCAGTTCTTACCAACATCCGGGCCACTATGAATAAACTCCAACAACCTTACCACAAAACAGCTAGATTCATTACTAACTCCACATACAATTCACACCACTGTATTGCATTAAACTCCCCCCAACAACTGCTGCTATCTCAATTTCATATGCCACACTCTGTTCTCTACAAAACTCCTCATTGTATCCATCTCTTGCTTCCTTAATCTCTACCTATACTCCATCTCAAACCCTTTGTACTTAAAACCAGCAGCTTCTGGACATTTACCAACCAATCTCTGTAAAAACGAACAACAACAACGCAAGATGAATCAAAGATGATGCTTCTGGTGTGGTAAAAACGATGGATGCCTCGGCTCGGACACAAAACTCTTTATTGGACTAAATAACAAACACAGAACTACACACGTTAAGTGCTTTCATCTGTACCAGCAGACGTCCTCAGAACGTAGATCCTGTATTTCAGCACTCCTTAAATATCACTGCTGACCCAATTTTGGCGCCAAAAATAATTAATACACTTTTTAGGTTGAAAACACTTCATAAAATCATTACATTACATTAAGTGGGGGGCTTCACTCCCCTACTTAAATATAATAACTCAGAGATCGCACTACAGTGCTGAAAACGGCTAAGTAACGAAGCAGCCAAGCAAATTCTTTCCCAGGGAAAGCGCTCAAAAGCTGTTTCGATATTTTTGCCTTTTTAGTCTTAAGTTCGACCAAGACGCATTCGAAAGAATGTGTCTTGGGTCTTCTAATAGGAAACCGAATTTCCTTTATGACAAAAAAGGGTTTCAAGTGCCTCGTTCTCCTAAGGTCGACTCCACCTGGTCCATGTCACCTAGTCTGCCTTTTTTCCAGGGCCTCATTAGAAGATATCTGTGCTGCAGCCACTTGGTATAAAGCTTATACGTTTGTATCGCATTATAAATTGGATCTTGTTTCACTGAGCAGAACTTCATTCAATTTGGCTGTGCTCCGGCGTATCCTTCCTTGAGACCACCCAGGAGTTGTATAGCTGGGGACTGTACCTATTCATGAGGTGGAATGAAATGGAGAACATCACATTTATTAGATATGTACTTGGTTGTCTGCGTTATCTTTTTTCATTCCTTCTCACCAAGCCATCCCCCTTCCTGGCACTCTAGAAGACCTGGAGAGAATTATTTTTGGAATTGTGGTTCCTGGTTTATTGAGCCTCTGGTTTTGGAGACCTCCTCTTGTTTCTCCTTGCTTAGTTCCAGCATGCTGTGATATGACCTGTTAGACTTTCTACACGGAATCCTTTATTTTGCAAATATTCCATAACTTCAGCTTCTATTTTTTTTTTTAACTTCTACTTGAGTAACCTTTTGTTCTACATTCCCTGTTTGTATGAAACATTTCACAATTAAAAATATATATATATTTGGATGCCTTTGGCTATATTTCTCTTTGAATATTTGGGACTGCTTTTTTGTATTGATTATTTTTGGCTTTCTCCTTTGCTTAAATATTGCACCATGTCTGATCTCTGTCTCTGTTGCTCTCTCGCCTGGAGGATTTCATTTTAATTTCTTTTAGGAGACGACTCCTTTTTTTACGTGCAATAAGTAGGAAAGTGGAAGAGAGATTTTCTAGTTGGTGCCTAGCCAGTAATCCGGGCCATATCAGGGATTATGTACCACTCTTCAAATACTTCAGTTACTAACCCGGCATTCTGTACTTCTCTAAAGTTTTACTTGCATTTCAATATGTATGCCCATGGAACCTCCACTTTCTTCAGTGTTTTAGTAAAACTGTTTTTGAAAGGTATGTTAAAGCTGAGAACATCCTTGTTGTGTTCTCACTCGAAAAAGAAAAAATGTTGTTCTCACTGCGCACACTCTTCCCCTTGTCATGAGGTTAGGGTGTCTGGGAACAAAATCCCGGTATAGGGGTAGGTTGAACTCTGTCCCTTTTTCATCACCAGGTCTCCACAGTATTCTGTCCAATCATCAAAATTAGGATTCTAGTATCTCTGTACTTCCTCCGGACTAGGATGGTGACATGGGTACTCTTGGCTATGAACTTGCAATTACTTGAAGGAAGAAACAGAACTTTATAGTAAGAAAAGAAACAACTGGAATGAGATAAAGATAAGAGGACTGGATTACATGGAAAAGTGGAAAAAAAACTAATGGAAAAGGAGAAATTGAGTTTAAAGAAGGCAGAATGAGGAAAAGCTATGTATTAGGCAGGCAGGATTTGAAATGATTATTGTTGATTTGTATAATGTTTGTATATAATTTATTCAGTTTGTGTTTTATTTTTATAAATAAGTGATAGTTTGTTTTTTTTTAATAATGTATGATTGCTTTATTAAATTATAAAACAAAATAGAACTTCTTTATTAAATTTAAAAATGGAAATCCTTAGCTAAATTTGTTATGCCAGCAAGGCTTCTTAGTTTTACCTTTTGTTATCCAAGGCTTCGTTTGCTGCTTTCATGGTAATCTTGATTGCACATTGGAATATCTTCCTTGATTGCAAATTGATTGGCAGAGGCTTTCCTTGGTTATCTGAGGATACTTTCTAAAAGGTGTTGTACATTACATACTTTTTAAAAGGTGTTGTACATCATGCTAGATTTTTTCTCCAAGACTGTTAGGTTCTTCTCCTAGATCCAGAGGTTCTAGTTGTTCTTTTCCTTCACTCAGGTAGGTTTTTCATATAATTTCCCATATTAGTTTAAAGAATGCTGATGAATTGTACAAATTTGCAGATGACTGGTGTACAATGTTCAAATTCCTCACTCAGCAGTAACGATGTTCACCTTCTCGCATGCCCCTAGTATTGTCCACCATACCGCCATCATGTTTTTTGTATTTTTATTGAACTTTTTTTTGGTAGTTTTTTTTTTTTTTTATTATAGGCTGCTATATCCACAAGGTTTTACTCTTGTTTAAGTTTCCTTCTTGAAGGTTTTTACAGTCTACAGTAGCAGTGGAGGTGGCCAGAGGTCAGCAGTAGTCTGCAGAGGTGGTGGTTTGTTGGTTTCCCCAAATGCTTACATGCTAGTTAAATGTCTAAATGCTACTGCTGCAGTGATGGATTAAAATATCTACTCTATGGATAAGTGGAACTTGTACAATTTCATTGGTGATGCCCAGTAGGATAGGCTCTGGTTCTTCTTTTAAAAAAAAAAAAAAAAAAAAATTTTCATAATTTGTTAATGTGTACTAAGTCAAAGTCAAGTAGAAATTCCATTCATACAGTTAAATATCTAATACTAAAAATACTAATACCAAGCGAGGAAAGAAAAAAATCTTTTTCATTGTATGTTGGAAAGCTTTGAAATTGATAATGGAGTATTATCCGGTTATATGTTGGAATCCAAAGACTTATTTTAGAAATTGAAATGGTATTTTTTCTGGAAAAAAAAACTTAAAGGTGCATTAATGTTACTACTAGAATTAGTTTTATGTCACCAGTCTATTAATGGGATATGAGAGTTGTGAGAAGGGGAGAAAAAATTTTAAAATTAAATTAAATCGGTGTCATTAAGTGTATTAAATCTGATGCAAGACAGTTTAATAATCCAAGATTGCCATACACATTCATATACATTTTGAATTACACATTCTGAAAAGGTCAGGAAAAAGGTCAGGAATGTAAAAAATCCCAATTAAAATAAAGTGAAAAAATTGAAGAAAATTGTTGCTAGGTACTTAATATTATAGCCTGAGTTTTGAGTGTGGCCCAACCTTAATATCCGGAGGCATTCTTGTTGAGACAATGTTTTCCAAAGAAACTTGCTCCAAATTAATTTTATTGCACCAAATTACTTGTGGATGAAAATATGCTTTGGAAAAAAAGGGACCAATATGGAGAACATTTAATTAGAGAAATCTTTATTTTACCAGCAAAATATATAGATTGCCATGTATGTAATTTTGTTTATTGTATTTGATGCTGTTACTCATCAGATATTCCACAATAAATTCTGAATCAATGCTGTAAATCCACTTGGGATTTGTAAATTTTTTAGGCACATTAGATTTACCAGATAAACTATTTGGGGTTTGATAGCACTACATTTTGATTTTGTTGTGACCACTTGTCTAGTTTTGAAGTGGTCAGTAACTGTTCATAAGCAACCAACTTTGTTATGGTATCTGCTGAAATTAAAGCTGTTGGTGTTTCTAAAAAAAAAAAATATATAAAACTGGATTAATACTGATGAGGAAATGGGTGGGGGATAAAGGATAAGGATTTTAGCTATGTAATTTTGGGTTAATGTATCGGATGATAGTCCATTTATTTTTAGATTGTATTTAGAATTGAAAATAAAGCATAGGTAATTGATATAGTCTGTATGATTTTAAATTAGATGTTCAAAGGGGTTATGGGTGGATGGATGGTTCAGAGAGAAATTTCCATCTTACTAAATTAAAAACATTTGGCCATCTAATGAAATAAAGGCAGCTGAGATGGAAGCAGGACGATTCAACCCCAATGCAGTTGTTACACTTTCATGTTTAAATTTACATTTATTGTCTATGTGGGTCACTAGTGGACAGTTTGACAACAATTGATTTAACCCTGGACTAGTTGACCCAAATTATATAAAAAAAGATTTTAATGTTTTATAAATGCATTTTATTGCTTAATATTTCAATCATGATTTTTTTCCAGTGGAATTTAATGCATTTAACTTATGTAAATGTTTTTGTATTTAATGTTTAACATTTTTATTTAATTTGTAATATAAACAGTTTTTAACTAAATCAATACTGAACATATCAACATTATTTTAAATTAACACGTATGTATGTCGGATGCAAATGATTTAAACAGTTGCATATCCTCATGACTTATTTTTTTAAGGTAATCTTTGCCATTTTCTTAGCAACTATGTGGAACAAGCTGTATATAACATTTTATTTTTTGGGTCTATATTGTAACATTGAAGGCACAGGCCGGCGAATGCCTGTTTGCTGACCAGTAACCATTGAACTGTCATTTCTGCAAACTGGCAGTGAATTTTTTCCTAGGGTAAAAATCACTTGGCCATCATCATGGATTTGCCCTTTTCCCCACTGTAGTGCAATCTCGTAGTTGGTATATTTATGGGGTGGGGGCACAGCCCCACATATAAGTGTGGGATGTGAAGCCCCCCACCACCACCACTTTGATAAGTTTCTAATCCTGTCATTTCTAATTGGCCAAGCAATTCTTTTCTCCTAAGAAAACATATGTTGCAGTGGCCGTTCGCAGGATGGCTGTTTGTTTATTTGTTGGTGAATAGTTGTTCGCTGACTTGTGCTTTCGATGTGATAAAACATACCCTTTTGTTTTTCTTTGTCAAAAAATATTTTGCCTTGCCATTTCAATGGGGTCCAACCGTCCCATACCTGCTGAGATATAGATTTTGTGTATAATATATATATATATATATATATATATATATATATATATATATATATATATATATATATATATATATATATATAATACATTTTTTAAATAATGACATGCAAAAGTGAAAACACTGGTTTGTGTTTAAAAATTTAATTATACAGTGATTTTTTTTTTTTCTAAACTGCGTTTAGGGTTAGAAGGTGATAATTGACTGATTCTGGGAGGGTTTAATATTAGCTGGTCTAATGGAAAATTATATTTGTAAACATCTCATTGAATTTTGAACCAAGTTCCCTTTAGAGGCACTTAAACATTTTCTAGTGGAATAGAATATGGACCTGGAGATTTGTCTAAATTCTAAAATATCTTTCATATGTTTGAGAGGGGGATTAAATTCAAATAGATCTGTTACATTAAATCTGTGATTAGGAAAATTGATTGTTTTAGCCTTTAAGGGATGTGATTGGTGGAATCATAACTGAAGGATACTTTTGTAATACCTCCAACGGATATGTCTTTATACTTGATAAGTTACTTTGCTCAGTAAAGTTGCTAGAATTAGGTTTAAAAATGCCTTTACAAAAGATAAACATTCTGCTTGATGTTTACATTGTAATTGTCATTAGATCAGCTGTACCAGATTTATATGTAACTGGTTTTATTTTGATTGCAACTTGCTGCAAGTGTGTATATCGTATAAATATTCATTAATTGTTTTAGAGTAAAATGTTGCTCTGAAGTTTTTTCAAGTCTTAATCGTTTTAACTTATTAAAGTGAAATTGAGGAGATTGTCAGCATTATAAGATTCTTAAAATGAATCCATGATTTGGAAGTAATGAATCTCCTCTAGGAAATTCTGTCAGAAAATTTCTAAGCGTGTTTCTGTTTTCACGTGATCCTTCACTTTTGCCTGCTGGGAAAAATGATCAGAGACAACTTTGGGTACAATATGAACATTTCTGAAGCAATTAATAGAATATGAAGAAATTGTAGCCTTGTTAAGCAGGCTTTTAAGATCTCTAAATGAGTGAAACCATATGGAGGATCAATTTGTAACTCTCAAGTAAATTGAAGTAGCTAGAGAGTTCTTTAGGATGTTAAAATATCCTTTTATCAAAACAAATATTAAAATCTGTCGGGATTGTTATAACACTCGAGGCAAGTTACAATGTTTGATAAAGTTTAAACTCCATTTAAAGGCACTTGTCAATGATTTAATATGTTTATATTTTAGTTTAACCAGTATTCTGTTAGATAATTGCTGAACTATGTAGTCCTAACTAGTAAATGAAATTGCAATTCCTTTTGATCATCAGACAGATTAACAAAATCTAAAGAGCTTTTCAACTGCAAGCATGATTTTTAACTGACAAATTTCCTGTAAATTTCTCATGAATGAAATTTAAATTTTTTTTTTTCTAAAAGTGGTTCAAACAATTTTAAAATATAAAGAGCACATTAAGAATGCAAATTTCAAATAGGCACATGTGTAAAATATTTAAAACAAGTAATTGATAATCCATCGATAAACAGCAATAAAGATAAGCAGTAAACAGTAGTACAAAAATGATTATGCTTGATCCCCCCCCCCCCCCCCAAAATCTCTGAAAAAGGCAGCATTGTGATAGTCCATAAATGTCAGCTGGAGCTTCCCCATCCTTAAGGAATGTCAAGGCAAAACATTTATTAATTTCTGATGATGTCATTTCCATTCATTCCTCAACAGATGGGCTCAGATCAGAGACTGCTGTTTTTTCCAGCTTGTGGAATACTGAAACTCCCTAGCTCCTCCCTTACCCATAATGCAGTAGCCCACTACCATACTTCAGATCTCATTTGCCTACACTTATGGAAGTGGTCACTGTAAGCTCTTGAGCAATAGTTACGTTTTGTGAGCAA